>NW_010512688.1:88032-117210 GCF_000687285.1 Phaethon lepturus
TTTAATTTTCTCTCATCATGAGAGCGGTTTTTAATGTTGGTAATCCTTTTTTAAAGATGAAATGTTGACAATGTTGTTACATTACCTGCTATAAGAATAAATGAGTATTTATTAATGTGGGTGACAGTTTAAAATGAATTGTCATGCATGCCATTTAGATTTCTTCTGAATGATTTTAAAAGCAAGAGAAACTTCAGTTTTACACAAACACATGGCTATTTATATGTATTTTAAATTCTTTTCTGTATCTGTCCTCTTCAAGGCTTTCTTCATCTGTATGCATGAATCTCTGAGCCTTGGTAAAACTCTCACGTAGTAGCTTTTATCCAACTAAACTTGTCCTTAGCATAACACAGTAGAACATGTCATTTTAAGTATTATTCCTCTCTTTCTATATGTGTCCATATTTTAATCATTGTATTAACCTTGGCCAGACACTACAGGGCTTTCTGGGAGTAGGGTGGTAAATGTTTAGTTAAATTTTAAAACATTTATAGTTTTGAGGTGTCCAAAGAATTAAAAAATTTGTATTTGCAATGTCTGTGCTAAAGTTGTTATAATCTGATTCTCTCAATTGCTTCTTCATGTGTGTTTATGTAAATTAAAAAGTTCTTTATTTATGTAATTCTGTAACATTTTCCTGTCTCTTCACATACATACAAAAGAAAATAGCATGCTATGTCACTTTTTAAAAAAGTCTTCTAAGGTATAGAGACTGTGAATGTGGTGTGAACCATTGATTTGTTCAGGTTGTTTTGAATTTGTCCTTAGTGGTATCAGGTAATACCTGAAAGAGGGCACAAAAATGAGACAGTGTTTATTAGGATTTTTAGAAAACTATTATAAATATTACCATGGGGGAGAAGGTTCTGAATATCTCCAAAGTTTGACAGCAGAAAGATTAGAAGGGATGTTGTAAGAAGTGCTGTATAATTTCTCCATTTATAGGGCAAAACGGGGAAGAATGAGAGTATTAGCTGAATAGGAAATCTTAAGTGTTGCTGTGTAATAGGCACAAACAGTGTCATGATGCTCTGTAAATCTGCTGTGACAATGACTTTCTACGTTTTGGGTTACATTTTCCAGATCCCAAATCAGCTAAGGAGTGTAATCACATGCTAAGTCTGTCTTTATTCAAGCTGCTCTTGAGGATGCTTATCTTTCAGAGACTTCAGCACAACCGAGCATGTATTCAAAGGCGAGCACACATTTAAGTGCTTTTCCAAACGGTGATGCTTTCCTGAATCAGTGATGTGGTGAAACTGTTGTGGAGAAGGATACAACTCCCTGTTATCTGCTTCAGCCTGATCACATCCTTTTTGATCTGCAACCGTCTGGATTTTTTAACGGGCTGCTTTCCAAATGCGCCAGTGCAATGTCACTTGCTGCTGCTGCGGAGCAGTATGGTTTGGCATTGCGGAGGGAGCAATAGTTTGGGAAACTGGACGTCTGGGTGGCCCTGCATAGCTGTGCCCGGCAGGCATCATGTGGCTCAGTGTAACCCAGTTCCCTACACCTTTGATGCCTTTCCAAGCACTGTAACACAAAGAAGTAATAATAACAGAGCTGTTGCTGGGGGAAAGAATCATCCTTGTATGGCTAAGTTCACGTTGGATTGAGTGGGATGCCTGCAAACTTGAAAATTTGACTGAGGAGAACAAAGCAGAAACTGTAAGCTTATTAGATTTGCAGAGGCAGTTTTGTATGAGTTTTCCCAGCTTCCTGTGAGAAGAAATATTTTCAAAATGGGTTTGATTGCTAATCTGATTATGGCAGCTTGGAAGTTAAATTGAAACATGAAATAAATGAAGGCTTTTGGAGTTATGAATTAATTAGCAAAGTAATTAGGACAGATAAAAGAAATGCAAGTTGGTGAATTGTTTTTCTTATCTCAGAATAAGAACATTTAAATTCAAAAGATGATATTAAACAAAGTCTACAAACAACTGAAAATCATGTTAGCAGAAAGATAAGTACTAATAGGGGATTTTTTTTTTTTACATCATGATATAGGGGATTTTTTTTTTTACATCATGATATAGCTTCTCAAAAATTATTTTTGAAGAGGGAACAGCAGCTTAGAGGAGTGGATGTCTATAGGCTCTGTAACACGTGGAAGAGAAATGCTGAATGGAGACTGAGTAGATGGGGAGAGAGCTTGGGCTGGCAAGTCTCAGCAAGTGCTTCACTGATGAAGTGCCCGTGCTCTCATGCACTAAGATTTCAGAGCAGGAGCATTTCAGCGTGCATTGTGTGGTCCTGACTCCGAGCTGGGTGGTGGGGCAAGCCCTGGCCCTGGGCAGTCACTGCCTGCACCAGGGACTGGTCCTGCACCACAGGTGGCTGCAGGCACTCGGGCTGCCTCTTGCACCAAGAGAAAGAGGGAAATGTTTTCTAAGTCACTAGGTTGGAAAAGTTGCCTTAGGACTTTTTTTTTCTTGGAGCAAGCTGCACAGGAATGTACAGTAATGGCCTGAACCATCTGTCCATAACGCCTTTTGCATGAAAACATTACTGGGCTGTTTCATATATGGTAACACTGAATATAAACCACAATGAATGATGAACTATCACTGCACTGACTGGAGGAATCAGAGATAACTTTCAGAAATCAGATGAGAAGAAACTGGTTGCTCTCAAGCACTGGAAAGTGGTTAGAGGGGAACAGCCAGGATACAACATACTGAAACCTCCGTGAGACCCACAGTCATCAGATCTCCCATGCTGCTGTTGGCACTGGTAGCACCAGTAATAAGTTATCAGGGAGGGCTGCTGGTGGTACTTGCAGCCTCACGTGGTGAGCACCACAGCATGGGGCAGCGGTGCTACGGCCCCAGTGAGCACAGCCAGGCTCTGGAGAGCATCCCTGGCACGGCGCTGGGGGCAGAGGAACAGCCATGCTGTGCCACCGCTCCCTGCAGGGTCCTTTGGATGCCCACCAGCTTAAAAAGCACATGAGTGCCTCACAGGCTCTGGGCACCCCAAATTTCTGCTGCTTTAGAGAGGTTGCTAAATCCATTACTACTGCTCCCTTAAAATACAAGGGCTGTCACTAATACATTTTAAAACCAGAATGAGCTTTAAGACCCAATGGTCTAACCAGTAAGAAAGAGTCCCTGCTCTGAAAAGCTGGAAGCAGGGTAAGTATTAAGGAAGTATAAAGTGATCATTAGCATTAATATATTTCTCTCATTGCCTACATGAACATGAGAAAGAGAACTATAGAGGTGATATATAATATTCATATTCCTTAATGTGTTACAGGAAAGTGTTCAGACACTGCAGTGAAAAGACAGATAAAAGGACCTGTACAGGAGAGTAAATGAATATGCCCCTGAAATGTGTTGCAGTATTGGGTGATCACTCAGCCTGGAAGACAGAGACTGTGTGGCAGCTACCTGGCTCTTATTTATTGAATTACCTGGCTAGTAGCTTGCAATTCCTTGTTGAATTATATGTTGGTAAACAACTTTGAAAAAAAAAATATAAAAAGGAAGAAAAATAATTTCCTGAAGTATTTTCTTCTTAAGATCTCAGTGAACAGCTTAGAAACAGCACATTCAGGGAATTATGAATAGCCCATAGATTATAGGTCCTAAAAGGTGAAATTGTTGGAATGGTTTCTCCAAACAGATAACCTGTTTGTATGACCTATCAAGGGTTTAACAATTATTTAAGCCCAGGCAAGAAATTGTAGGAGTTAGATGTTTAAATAGCTTTGAGGACTGGCACTTCAGCCAAGCTCATGTATTCAGCTAACCTAGATGATATGAGCATTTGTGGGTTTTGTCTGTGTCTTCTCCATCTTGGTGATCTGGGTTTATACTTACCAAAATACACATTTCTGCTGCAGGTTCCCTATGCAGAAAGGTGAACACCATTTTCATGATGTGGATGTTGCTGCAGAAGTGACAGAAACTGTCTGTGCTAATTCTCGTGAGAAGGTTTCCATTTGTTAATTATTTTTCTCGGTGTTTGCCTGTACCTGCTGCCCCTTTATCCTTGTGTGTAGAGGAAGATGCTGATTCTCTTTCTTTATTATCTCCTCTCAGCAGCATCTGCTCTCCTTATTTCCACCAGTGACTGCTCTCTTGAACGCCAGAACTGGTGACCACAGCTTCTTGTCAAGGTAAGAATGACCCTCCCCGCTACATAGTGCTGAAAAATAGCTTATTTTACTCAGGAAGAAAAAGTTGCTTTTCAGGTCGCACATAGTCACTTTGTGGAAATTGCTGCCTTCATGGTGCAGGATGCCAACATTTTATTAAATATATTTAAGGATATAGGTCCACTGTGGCTGTTAAACACAGTGATCTTTATGCAGACATGGGCTCAGGAAGGTTTTCTTCTGAAGTTGTAAAAAGGGAGAGATAGTCTATGCATGTCCCGAACACTTGCTGCCAGCATTCATTAGGTGGTATGGTTACTGGTCACTGGTGGTCACTGGTCTCACCCACATCTTAGGAAGGCAGTGTTCAGCGATAGTTCAGGGTATGTACATGTACATATGTGTGTGTACACATCCATCCACTGCCTCCGCTCCTCTCACCCCAGCTCCTCTACCTCCATCCACAAGGCCATTACCTACCTGTCTCCCCCATAACGTGTTGTAGCAGCTCAGAATCATGTGCAACAAACACAGGAGTGTTTCACAGGCTTTAAAGGCCATTGGTAGAACAAATGCAGGGTGTAAGTCAAGTAGGTTTTTTTGAATTACTACTTGGATTTAGATAGGACCAGGGGAGAAGGTGGATGTCTTGAACTGTGCAAATGGTAAATGTTGCAAAGATAAGTGCTGTTATACAGAGACTGAGCTTCCTGAATCCTCCTAGGAACTTCAAAATGGATATGTCCTTATGCCTTTTGGTTTTTCATGAAAACACTGTATGTGTATAAAGGGAATAATTCTATACCAGTGCAGTACTTCATTATTGCTAGCTCATTATTAATTTTTCATCAGTAGATTCACATGTCTTGAGTTACTCCAAATGCCTTCTGCTTCAGTGAACTCTGGCAAATTTGAATTTAAAACTCTTCCACATTTAGGAAACAAAAAACATCTTAAAGTTCTATAAGTTTCACAGGGGTTGCAGGTGCATGGGCCAGTAGCAGGAATATGATCCTGATCTCTGGGTAGATCACATAACGCATTTTTATTTTCCTATGTGTGAATGAGGGACAGAGCTGAGAAGTTACCAGTAGCTATTCAGACAGACAAACCAAGCTGCCAGCATCTGGCTGCTGAACTTTTTGCTTTACATTTGCTGGATAAGCAGTTGTACAATCAAGAGCTGCATCTGCTTCAGTTTCATCATATGCTGAAGTGCCTCTCTTCAGCATTTCAAGTGCTATAAATGAATTATAGGCAATAGTAAGAGGATCCTAATAATTCTCTCTGAGTTAACAGTTGACTTATTTTTGAGTGGGCTCAAAATCTTATGTTATTGTAGGGGAGTAATTTCTGACATACAGCCAAAACAAGAGGGGAGTCCCATTCCCCAGAGCCTTGTGCCTGCCCCATGCCTTCAATCTGTGACTCCTAGTGGAGCACTTTGGGAGGCTAACCCTGATATGAATGGCCCGGGAAGGATACAGCCGTGCTATCCTGGAACAGTCTTTGTCTTGCTACAAGTGAAAAATGGGGCACGGCAACTTGCCCGAGCAGAGCTGCAACATCCCTCTGGGGACCTGCTTTTGGAGGCACTGTGCTGTGCTCCCTGTGTGTCTTCCTCATTACTTCCTTATTCCACAATTACTTGTAATTGTAGGTCCTCTGGCAGCAACTGCTTCAATTGAAAATCTCAACAGCCCCAATGAATGTCTGTAAAGGAGGAATGTACCAGGGAATCACTAGGGAAATTAAAAGGTGCTCTGGAATAATAAATGTGTAAATTTTTTTTTTTTTCTTAGATTTTGTCTGTGATGGGGAAAGTTATCCTTCCCCTGAACAGCGCTATTAACAAATACACTCTCAAACATGCCCACAAAAAATGTCTCGCCCAGCAGGTTGAAGTTAATCCTCTTCTTTTGTTGCTCTCTTTTTCCTCCAAAATACTAAGTTGGTAGCTAACACCTACCATAGTTTACCTAGTGCCAACATGATGCTGAGTCAGTGGCATTTTGCAGGAGGGTTTGAATTTAGTTTCATTGAAAACAGAGGCAAACAGTGTAGCCAACTCTTTAAAGGCAGGTGCAGTCAACACTGTCACATGAAGGCGTTTGAGGTAGCTTCAGAAGGGCCAGGCTGGATACTGGAGCATGGCTATAAAGTCCAGAGCTAATTTAACCCACTGTCTTGCAGGGCAGCTGATTTTAACCTCAGCTTGGATATCTCTCAGTTACGCTGTAGCTGTGTGGTAGGCACATGAAATGTTAGTGGCTATTTGAAACAAAGCAGTGGCTTTGAGACAATAGCTTTCCATGCCAAATTAGGCAAAACACCCTCAAATCAAGAGTTGAGGCACACTTGAGAGAATTGACAACACTGGGTCAGTACTGAAAAGAGGGTTTAACAAGGAGACCATGCCAATGCTGCAGCTTAAAAAAATAACCCTGAAAGAAGAAGTTCTGAAGTGGAAGTTTGAGTGGTTGGCAAGGAGAACGATGTAAGGACCTGGTACCATAAGAATATCCATCCCCCTTCCTTTGTCACTGGTACTGCTCTCAGGCACTAGCTAGAGTCTGAGTCAGGAGGTGGCATGGAGAAATTAGTAAAATAAGCCCCCTCATCACCCATCAGCCCCAGATGTGTTACATGTGGCTGCAAGGGGAAATTGCTCTATCCTGGTCTTGATATGGGAGAATCATGTATCCTTGCCCTCGCAGCCACTCAGGCTGCCCCACCACTGCTACCCACCACAAAAGAGCTGGAGCAACTCCAGTTCTGCCATACGCCTCACAGGTAAGAATATATAATTAATAATACATCTATAATGCACTTGCCTGCCTCCAGCAGATGCTGAGGAGTGACCTGAACACTGCTAAGCCTGTGTTGCTGGTGCTGGGGGACATGGCACTAAATAGCACTGTCCTGCAGGAAGAGACTCCTGCAATGAGAGTAGGGAGTTAATACTGTTTTCTTGGCTAGCTGTGAGAAAAAGCATGAATTCACTTTTTTTGGGAAGGGAAAGGAAAAAAGGTCTATCTGAGGAAAACCCCATATATCCCCGAAGTAGAAGATCATGGAGAAAACTCCTTCTTGCAGAGGTTTTATAAAATGGTTTTATCCATTTATCCTTTTATGAAAAAGTCTACCTCTCTGATGTAGGAGTTTTAAAAAAAACAGACAAAGTTGAAAGAAAAATGCAAAAACAAGAGTTGCCATAATAAAATATGCTGTAGGAAGCCTGAGAAACTGAAGCCTGGCTTAATTGACAAAAAGTGTCAGTGAATAAAGAATGTGGTTCAATAATTGATCTTCTCACATTTTAATATTTTAGTCCTAGTCAGATATTGCAGAAAGTAGTGATAGTGAAAGACTTTTTTTAACTCTCTGTTTCTTTGAAGATTATGGTATGTTGATATTTACTGTCCAAAACATATTTTTTCATCATTATAACCCACAGAAAGTAACACAGCTTGGTTTGGTTTTAGGAGTTTAATGGACACAGGAAGAATTCAGATAACTATCAGAGCAGAAATTTATGTATTGTGTCTAAACAAAGTGAATCTTGTGACTCTGCAAAGATATTGCAGGAAAATGTGATCAGAAACTATCTAGATCAGTAGGAACAGTAATGGCAGTCAATGTCAACTTTAGTAACAAAAATTCTGTTGTTAGGCTCACTTATGCTTTGTGGAAGAATTCAAACATTATCCGTATTGATTGGATCAAATGCAATGGGAAAAAGGAGGATTTTACTTCTGAGTCTATATTTTTAGCCCATGCAAACCAGTCTTTTCTGATCATAATCACCACAGTAAGTTCACCACTGCTGGAACTTCAAGCTCAAAAGCATGTAGAAGTGCAATATGGGGATTAGACAGGTTTTTGAAAGCCCCTACAGCTCTCAAAACTTTCTCAAATGCTAATCTCCAGAAGTACTTTCTAAGTTGGATTTACTTAGTCTTGGTTTATAAAGTTAAAATACTGAAATAGCATAGGAAAAAATATTTTTCTTAAAGTTCAAGCTATTGCTTCCAAAACAGATTTTGATTTTGCATTGACTATGGGCTAGCCTATTTTATACATCTTTTAGAGTGTTTATTATACCTTCCGGGTGACTGAGACATGTGACTGGAGCAGCTATATGTGGTATTTTTAACAAGTCTGTCAAAAGTATTTAGAAGTCCTTTTCCTTTTTTGGCCAAATTTATGGCCAGCAAGGCTAAGTTCATTGTCTGATAAGGGGTAAAATGAGAAAGGCTCTGCCCAGAACCTCTGATTTGCCCTCCTGCCGGAGTCTGTAATATTTATTTCAAAGATACTTAGAATACTATGAAAGAAGCATTAGAATACAGTGCAGAGTAGGGCAATAATGCTACAGCCACAAATACAGTTTGCAAATACTCTCAAGTGGAACTGGAGATAAGATAAATTACCTCTGTATCCTAAGAAACTTTATGAGTATAGCTGGAAGAGCAGTATTGCTGTATTAGGGGAGCAGAGGCATCGCACAACACTGGCAAAGCTGCTGGGCAGCTTGAGTTTGCTCTTGAACTCAAAAAATGCCTTAGGTTGCCTTGTCTGAGCATGTGAAGAGAAACCAGGACATGGACATGCTACATGAGCTCCTGGCCTGCAGAAACACCAAGTGAGTCACAGCCGAGGGTCCAGGGTCCCGGTCTAGGGCTACCTGAGTTCTAAAGAAATGATTAGCCAGAGCACAAGCTCCAAGGCTTGCTGAGTTTGTGCTGAGCAGGCTGGGCAAATCCTTGCTGCACACATCTTCCTGCAGGCAGCAGGGAAGCTGTGCTGCTGTGGTGCCTCTCCCATGTCAGGTCTAGCGCTGGGGAAAGCGCCTGCAGAACAGCACATGGGCACACAGCACAATTCACGCACCATGACGATGCTGCAAGCTCTATTTTGTTTAAAAGGCCTTTGTTTTAATTTTTTATTAATTTTTAATTTTTCATGTGTAACTATTTTCTGCTTTTTTAAGATCAACAGGGAAACTTGTCACCATTTTACCATGGAGATAGAAAAGGAGAAGGGAACTGGCTTTTGAACCACTAGACCGTCGCCTGCCACTTGCACAGGCTTACCATATGGTAAGATGCAACGTTTGGGTACAGTTTTGTGAAATCTGTGCTGCATAGATGTATCAATTTCATTTTGCATTTTCAAATGCATGCAATTTCAAATTGATTTTTTGAGACTGTAGAATTCTAATAAAGGAGATTGCCTTATTCCACCCTCACTTTACAGATCATTATGCCTTATGTGTCTATATATATGCATATGTAAGTATATATAAACACAAACTATGTTTGAATAAACTAACTTATATTAGAAATCAATGCTAAATCTGCTTAGTGTCAAAATAGCCAGAGTGATACTAAACCATTAGCAATTTTCATTCATTAACCAGATTTAAAGCAAAACCAAAGGACAGGAACAAGCATTAACTGGACAGCAAACACATTTCAAGTATCTATGCTAAATTGCCACAAACAGATAACAAGCATTAGGTGTCCTGTTCATTTGTAAGAGTTCCTGCTTCAGGTCTCAGCCTTTTAACTCCAAATCATTCCTGGCTCCTTAGAAGTTTTTCAGAAATAGTTTTCTGATTATTATGATAAAAATACAACAGGTATGTGCTGTTCTATAATGATTTGTTTGATAAGCCAGATAATCTACCTCTCATAAAACTTCAAGAATTCAGAGTGATCTTCTTCTGAAGTGTAATTTAGCTAATCAGCACATGCCATCCTGGTAAGCAACGAACTGAATCACTTGTATTACAGATGATACTAACAAAACCTGTACTAAAAAAACAGAATGGTTTGCTTAGTCAGCTTTAAAAAGCAGAATGACTGGTAGTTACCAACTGCTTTACTGAAAGTGCTACATAATGCTTATGAATAAAATAAGACTCAATTTAGGAGACTGTTGCCAACTTGAGAAGTAGTGATAGTAGAGAAACAAATTAGCTTCCAGGTGTTTTGTGTTTCCAAAGTGAAGAGCATTTTCTACAGTCACATTTCTTTCTAATAGTTTTGTACAACAGAATACTGTGATTGCTAACGATGTGGCGCCTTTTCTGTGTTTGTGTGTTACATCCATTAAGTAATTTGATAAAAGATGATTAAAGAACTAAGATAAAAAAAAAACAAACAGCTATCATTATTTAGCCTGATATCTGGCTCATGCCCTTGGTAGTTTGCATTAAGTGAGTGAGTAAAGGGTCAGGACTATTTCTCAGATCACCTCCAAAGTCATAAATCTATCAGTCAAAGTGTGCTGTCTAAGTCCTAAGTCCAGAAACCTGTTCTTGAAAATCCTTGCTCCACTGTTGCCTTGCCTTGCAGTGGTGACACCTAAACTGCATGCAACCTTTCTCCTGGTTAGCTACACTGAAGTCATCAGGAAATGTCATAAACCATAGACCATATTTAAACATTTAGAAAGTTTGTTAAAGAAGAACAACCTCATAAAGTCTGTGTTCATATTCCAAGTGCTTTAAAAGCTACCCAGACACATGAGAAGACCTGGGGTCTGAAATGGGTCCGGGGGAGGGTGCTGTATGAGCGCACCTGCCCCTGGGGACTCTGGGTTAAAATGTGCTGGGTGCTTTTCACCAGAAATCCCGGAAAACAAAAAATTGCCTCTGATAAATCAAAACTGACATGTTGCAAGACAAGAATTAATTTCTACAGACTGTGTTTTTTTTTTTTTTTATGGATAGCTGTTTTGTTGGAAACTTTATGACCAGCTGCAACAGTGATCCTTTAGCCTGTTTGGATGAGGTACAAGGGCACGAACCCCACATGGGCACTCAGGGGGGAAATACATGGTCAAAAGCACATGCCATCCCTGTAACTGGGAGGCAAGTATTGTACAGATGGATTTGACAACACCTTTCTAAGAGGAGGTAATTCATGCTGCTGAGATGTTTGGAAATCTTTCTAATTACAGATGTTTCTGACAACAGCAGCAATTGTAGCTGGATTCTTCACTAGAAATAAAACTGCAATCTCACTTTGCGAGTCACCATCTTTTTGTCATCTAATTTGGGTATGATATTTGATAACAGGGTGAGTGACTCATGCCTTACTTTTTGCTTTCAGAAGAGGTACTGAAGTTTGAGCCAGAGCATCCCCAGAGGAACTGTGATAAAGTACCTAATTTCTGAGCATTTCACAGGCTCAGCCCAGTCCCAGTGCTTGTGAGTCTTTCTTTAAGGATGCAGCCAGCTAAGGGAAAATGCAATGATAAAGGACTTGTTTCTACTGCCTTATTTTACATCCATCCTTTTGTTGGCCTTTAGAAATGTAGTATAATTCCAGAACTTAATTGCAGTGCTGTTAATTGCATGCAGAGCCATAAACACTGAGTTAATCTATTGTATATGATTGTGTGTGTAAATGTCAATCACAGATTAGCTTGATTTAGCTACCTTTTTAGACATTAAATTTGTGAATGTTTCTTAGAAAAGAATCCTTCAACAATATGAAGTCTTTTGAGCTACAGTGAGATTTAAGCCATGTGTAGAACTTACTTTTAGGTAAGTTTATTTAGAAATGCTTCCTTTTGGGACAGCAACACCACCAGCAACTCTCTGTTACCAGCTCTTGTTATTTTACTACAGGTTTGGATTCAGGGGCTGTTGCTGCTCTTGTCAGCAACTGCCTGCCTCTGTGCTGGCCGCTGGCCGGCTGCCAGGCTGCATTCCTGGATTCCCCCCAAACCAACTGCCTTGCTACAACAGGGGCTTGCTAGGGGGTCCCCTCCTTTTTGGACCAGAAAGGGGCCAGATGTGTAGTGGGCTCTCTACTCAGTTGCCACCGTCCAGCAATGCCTTTCTTAAGGAGGTGCCTTCTAAATTATACACAGCTTTAAGTACTTGGGTGCATAGAGCTCACAAGCATTTATGCATCTGGATTTTCTCAAAACAAAATGTTATCTCTTAGGATGGAATCAAACACATTCCACTTCAAGTAATCTGTCAGAGAATTTCTATTTTTCATGCAAAGGAGGGATGTATTTTAATAGTTGTCTTAATGTATTCAGAACATTCCCATGGAAAGATGGAGCCAAACCAATGCAGCAAAACCCTGCTCTCAGATTTCTCAAACATTCTCAAATATTTGTTCACAATTCACTTTGATCATTTTCCTAGCTTCTTTAAGAGCATTCACATTTTGTCTGGGAAGTTAATTTTAAAGTTAAAACTAAGAAACAAGATTTGATATTTGTGCATGCACATATTCTTACTATAAATCCTTACGCTTGTCTAATATGGGGACAGAAATATAGAAAGGAGGCCAAAATACACCCAGTTATAAATTTCTTGTTATTCAGAGGAATTCATACTGTGAAAGCTGGTCTAGTGTATGTAGTGAATTTGGTAAAATACACAAGTAAGGTGGACATAAAAAGGAGGGAGAGAGTTGTTTTTCTCAGGTTCATCATAACAAACTTTATTTCTTTACCTGCCTATATAATTTGCCAGCCAAAATCATAGCTAATAAAACATCTTTAAGGCAACCTCTTGCTAAGTACTGGCACCTCGTTTGGTCAGATATGGCCTGGACTTCAGAGAAAAGAGAAATCAGTCTTGCAGTCACAGGAAGCTTACGGGATGTCCATAGGTAAAGATGAGTTGAAATATTTGAAAAATTAATTGATCCGTGTTCCAAGGTGTATATTTGTGGTGCAGGTTAGGAGAGCGCCAGAGGCATGGGCAGCTGATGGGAGCCCGTCACAGCGCTCTGCCTGCAGCCAGAGCAGCAGCCACCTGCGGCTGTAAACCGCACAGTAAAGGGTCAAGCCCGGAAGGCACGATCGAGCTTCGAACATGCCAGCCCTCGCATCCCTGTGTGGTGCCTCGCAAAATGTCCCAAAGCAGAAACCAGCCATGCTGGGGCAGTGCTAGAGTGACAGCACAGCAGTGGTGCAGCTCTAAATGTGGGAATAATTTAGCATGTAGATTAGATAATTTTGTTGAAACAGAATGGCAGTGCCAAGAAAGCTGCCGCTTCTTGGAGAGAGCTGAGAGCTTTCTTCTCTTCTGACAAAAGTCCCGTGGTATTTAGGTGCAGGAAGTTATTATGGTGCTTGGAGAAAGGGGATTTGACAATCACATCAATTATGCTTCGTTTTGTGAGCAATTTCAGGAGCATAATAGGGGTCAGATAAGAGGACAAGTCTTATTCCATGGAATGTTTAGTATGGTGTTGCAGAAATACTTTCCTCGTTCCCTACCCTCCCCTCAGTTAAAACAAAAATGCCTCATTAAAACCCAGTAAAAGACACTGAATTTTTTATGCACCCATAGATTTGCCATTGCTTTCTGTCTTCCTTGTGAGAGCTCAGACACACTGTAATGACTCAGATTTGTCCTTTATGAAACTCTATTTTCTTCAGTTAAATTAAAACAGGGGGGAATTAGCCCCTTTGATATTTCTCTTCCAAAGCTGGTTGGAAGTGTTGTACATGTGGAAAATGAGGTTTTAAATGGAAAGAGAATGACTCACATTAATTTAAAACCCAAACTAAAGAGATAATTGCATATACTATAACTTCTGTTGTAATGAGGAGTTAGTCATAAGTGATTGCATAAATTTTAGAGTTCAAATGATTTTTTTAAAACATGTTTAGGGTTAAATCCTGTCCTGGCTGGAAGAGAAAATGCAGAGGCATCCTGCCTCTTTGGCAGAGAGGCTGGTGCTGGCCAGACTAAAATTTATTGGGGTGGGCTCAGGGATTTGCTGAGGAAACATTTTGTTGTTTACCCCAGTCTGCTCACTCATCCAGACAGTCTTGCTGCTTTTTGGCCAATAGGGTGTTTATTCCTTAGTCCTTAGAGTTTCTCGGGCTTTGTGTTCAGATTTGCCCTCTGAGAGCCAAAAAGCTTTCATTGTTATTTCCCCCTCTCCTCTTCTTTTTGACCAAAGGTTATCTCTTAGTTTTTTAAAAAAGCAATTCCTAATGTGGAATAAGCAATATTCACTGTAAATAGGTTTTCTAGATGAACTGCAGAAGAGAGGCCCAGTTCTGTGGAGATCCAGTTCCTTATACAATTAGACTTACTGGATTGATTCACATTACAGTGGTAGGCTTAATTAGCAATAGCTGAGGAAAAGACTGGTATGCTTTGTGTCAGCAAGCCTGTATTCCAAATGCCTTGACAAAAACAGATAGGTGGCTAAACCATCATATGGGGATGAATCATGCAGATGGCTGGCAAAATCATGACAGATACGTGCTAGTATTTATTTTGAAACGTTATATGTCTCATTTCATCTTAACACAAATTGGTCTTGCCAGTACTAATGAACAAAGTTTTTTTCAAATTTAATGTTTTTTGAATGCTTATACATAGATCTTATCAAATTGCAAGTTCTTAAAATAAAACCACAAAGTAACAACTCTCCCCAGACCAAAGCCTGATGTTTTGTATGTACCAGAGTAATTCTGTTTTAAAAGCAGAGCTTAGATTTGAAATGCATCAGTAGTGGGGCAGTTTCTTTTATGGTCTTTACAAAGCTTAGTGTAACAGCAGCTCTGATATTTTCTTAGGTCTTACTCATATTATTAGAAGTATTTCAGTGCTCTTTACTAAGTTATCCTGTCTTCAGTATTGGCTCTTGTTTGTGGCAGATACCTCAGAGAACGAAACAGCTAGAAACGTTTCAGTAACTTAGGAGGACATGTTCCCATCATTTGGCATTCAGACCTTCCACTGACATAAAAAGAAATTTTGCTTTTAGAGAGATGTCAGTGTGACAGCTCTTATAGAATAAAACTGATAGGCTGCTGCTGCTGCATGATTTTTTTTCCGTAACAGAAAGATTTAGTTCAAATAAGTGTGTCCTGCATGAAATTACATTGCTTAGCTGGATGTTAGGATAAGGACTCACTAGTTTTTCTAGTCAGGGACATTATGGTGCCAAATGTGTCCTGTTTCCTTCTGAATAGGGTCATCTTCCTCCTGCGATACCACGACCGGTGCCGTCAGCCTCCTGGCCCAGCACAATGCAGAGCTGAATGCCAGCCGCTGGCCCCTGCGCTCGGGAGGGTGGCTTGGGACCTCGGGAGGTGATTGCTCTCTTTTACAGTCGTCTTTTGGCTCTGGAGCAAATGACAAGGCTCCTCTATTCTTGTGTTTCTGGATTTTGTTTTTAGGAAGTGGGATGGGAACAGTGACATCCTAGGGTGTAATGGAAATACCAGTTTGTTTGACCGGGCAGGCAAGTTCCTCGGAACTAATGAGTTGTGTCACCATTACCAAAAATGTGCAACACCCTGAGCTCTGATAGGGATGCTCTTATGCAGTTGAACAGTAAATAGATACATATGTTCATATCAGGCACTTCTGTTTTCTGTTGCAATTTGTTACAGACTAAATCGATTTTTCTTCTTTTTCTTGCAAATTCTTTCATTAAATTAAATAGTCTGAGAGGAATAGCAATTAAATGTTCATTCCTTGTTAATTAAGTTGTTTAAAATCTAGGTCTTTGAACACTTCCCTAATTAATTATGTAAAGCTGGATACAAAGTTAACAGGGAATGAAAGAGTATTACTTTAGGGAAGTGCTTTACAATAAACTAGCAAGCTATCTACCAGGTAGTGCAGAGGCTGTAAGATATTAGTGTTCTTACAGGTGAGAGGTAAAGAAGTCTCTTTCCAACTGTAGCCATGACGAGAGTGAAACCTCACACAGTTATGTCCTGATTATAGACCTATGTGATAGCAGGTGAGCTCTGAGTTTTTCAGTGCTGATAATATCT
The DNA here is from genome assembly GCF_000687285.1 of Phaethon lepturus. Taxonomy (NCBI): domain Eukaryota; kingdom Metazoa; phylum Chordata; class Aves; order Phaethontiformes; family Phaethontidae; genus Phaethon; species Phaethon lepturus. The sequence continues at coordinate 103,928 of NW_010512688.1, forward strand.
CCGTGTCCATCACGCAACTCATGTGTCCTGTCCTGCCCTGTTCTGCCTTCAGCCTCCTCTTCTTCCCCTCCCCTTCTCCAGCGTTTTCAGCAGCTCCTTTGAAAAAATGGGGAAAAAAAAAAAATCACTCTTGGGCATTTTGGGTTCTGCTTCTCATGCAGCCAAATATTTGGCTTGCCATCTCTTGCACTTTCTCAGTTGTGGATATTGCATTTCATTGGGGATTTTCTGTGACAAGTCCTTTCATTGCCAGCATGTCCAGCTATTCTATTTCCCACCTTTTAAGAAACTTTAATACTTGACATTTTGCAGTTTTAAAATCTATGTTACTCTGCTGATTGATTTACATAATCCAGCAGTTCCCAATATTATTGACTACCTCACTAGTTTTTAATGTTACTATGAATTTTATTAATGATCACTTATATCTGCTTCTAAATGCAATGTACAGCAGCACTGAACTGAGACAGATACTTACATTTAAATTTATGCTTCAAGAGCTATCAGTTCTAAAATTTTAATCCATTTAGCACAAACTTTGTTGTGTGGTGGCATAGTGCTCTTTTCAGTTAGAGCATCTTTTGGAAGAAAATCAAATGAGATACAGAATTTTATTCCATCAGCACAGCTACTTTTACAGCCAAGTTTGTACTTTAATGATAAGAGAGTTTGAATTTTGTTTGAGAAGGCCTATTTTCCATACAGCCGTGTACACTGTAAGTAAGTATATTCCTAAGCCCTAATTCTTTATCGATTGCTTGTCATTGGATATTTTTTGGTACTGGGATGTTTGCTCTTTCCCAGAGCCATTGAGCATCACGTGTTTCACGGGCTGCTATGATTCAGCATGGGAATCATATAAACTCTGTCTCTTAAAGATCCCAGTGCACAGGAAAACATGCACAACCTCCTGGCCTGAGCACAGGACGCTGTGGTGCACAGATGTGTTTTGCCAGAGGAGTTTGCACCCATGCCACTCTGCAGGCACCACCCAGTAATCAGGCAGTAAATGCACGCAGCCATTGAGGCAAAGCAGACTGCAATTCTATCAGTATGTGAAAGGCTCAGATCTGTGTTAGATGTATATGAAGGATTCATTTTTTCCCTTGTTTAGCTGAGGTGAGAACTTGCATAGGTTTGCTGTTCTGAAATGGGTCAAGGAGAAAATGGTGCTTCTGAATTTTGAAGAATTCAGCTCCTTTTAAACAACCTTTTCTCTTAAGGGAACCTAATACAGTAAAGTCGTGTCTGAGCTTAAGGATCTTCTTTGGGCCTCTCCCTTTTCTCCTTCCTGATGCTTTAATATCCTGAGACTCCAACAGACACTTCCAGCAAGAGTATGCCTGGCACTGACTGAAAGTGTTTGTAACTAGAAATAAAACTACAGGACATGAAGTGTCTTATGACAGAACAAAGCAATCCGTCAGCTTATAAAATGGATTTTATTATTTGGTTACCTACAATGGCAAGGGACTGGACTGAATACCCCAGAATATCTTTCCAGTCCAGTGTACTACGATTAGAAACATAGGAAGCAGCAAATATGTACTCCCTGTTACCAGGTCTCTTCAGTGATACTTTACTGAACTCCAAAGTTAGTGCAAGACCTATTGTGCTGGTAATCAAAATCCTTGCTATTTCCAGACCAACATCTCACAACGACTGCACTCCCAGAGAGCAGCGAAACCACAGATGAAGATTCATGGGACCACTAAGGTCATCTACTACACACCTTCGCAGTTACAAGCTCCATGTTATAAATCATTTTCATAAATATGTGAACACAGAAGATAAAACTGAACCATGGCATTAACTCCAGTCTGCAGTAAAGGCAGAGTAAGTAAAGTAAGAGAGCCTGCTTTATCCAGAATTTACTACAGAAATTTACTCCTTCAGTCCAGGTTTTTTTTCCCCTTGCTTCCACTTACTTCTATTCACTTCAAATCCAGTTTTGAAGTCTGTTCTGGCTTAGATGCTCCAGAGAGAATGGGAAAGAGAGAGACAGCATTATTGGTAACACTTGGATAATACATTTCCACATCCAGGCTAGTCCCTTGGCAGTTATATGTCAAGAAACAGGGATGAATGAAACAGATTAGCACAGGGTGAGATTCCCAGGTGATATAAATTGGCATAGCTTCTTTAGGGCAGCTTTTCTACTAAATGAAATTGTTTTTCACCTCTTGAAGATGTGAACCACAAATTGAAGCAGTATGAATATTGAAAATTAAACAAAGCCCATATACTTGCTGTTTTAGTTTCAGAGTTTAGCCCAAACAATTCTCATTATGAGATCTGTTATTTGTCCACCTTTTTTTCTTCGGCATCTGTCTCTTAACAAACAACACTGAATACTTACAATTTCTAAGGACTCTCTAAAGAAAGATGTTACTTTTGTTGCCTTTTTGCCCTCTAAAAAAGTAATAAGAAAAAGAAATCCAGTGTGAGGCAATGCAATCAACCATCTCCAGCAACCCATTATGAAAACCGCTTGAATAATTCACCTGTCTCAAGTGTCATTAGTGTATCAGCTGTCGGCTCAGGGATCATGAGGAAGAGCAAAAAAATTCCCACCCAATCTGTACTTTCACAGCAAACGCCCATCTCCCTGCTGAGAGATGCTGCAGCTGCCACCCAGGAGTGAAACAGTAAATGTGGTGCCATGCGGGTAGCAAAAATGGTAAGATTTCCCTTGATTTCATTTTATTAAAAAAAAAACAAAACAAACACCCCCCAGCTCCCGAACATAGTTAACTCTTCCTCCTTCCTAAGCCAGTAACACTCCTGATGATGAGCAGTGAGGCCACTTTTCACTGATCAGGTTGACTGCAGATGCATTAGCCATGCAGATCAGATGCTGCAGTCCTGTTGTATGCGCTGTTCTCATTCAGTCCATTAAAAATCCTGTATTTCCCTGACAGGCCTACGTACATGTTTTGGTAGAGAAATACAGAGGGCTGAGCAAGGGAAAAGAGTGAGTTTCCTACCCATGAGACCAAAGCGTCCTGTGGCTTTAAGGTATTTTAAGTTCCTAATTTTAAAACGTGGTAATAATAGTATATAGCTGTCCCTTAAGATGCTGGGGTTTGCAGCAATCTCTTTGGATCTGAAGACTGTGGGGGAGCTTTGCCACTGCTGGCGTCTATAACTCACATTGCAAAAGAGATTTTGTTTTCCTTAAATTTGCCTTTTGGGGATCCTATGAAGTGAATAGCTAGCACTTTCAAAAATTGCATGTACTCACTTTGAAGAATCCATGTTTTATAATACATAAAGAGCCAGTAACCCCTTTTACAAATAAAAATTGCCTTGAAAATATAAATGGATTAACGATTAATTTTTAGAAATACATATCCATTCAGTTCCCCAAGCTTCCTGTCACCCAGCGCCCCAGGGGTGCGGTTTGAGGATTAGGGAACCAGCAGCTATTTCACAGCTATGTTTAAAGACCGATTTGTACCACCACAGCCTGGTGCTATTGACAATGTTGGGACTCCAGCAAGCACCCCTAGACTGTCTGCTTTAATTTGCTGAGCAACTGGTAGGTAAATGATGATATTTCAGAGCTAGCACAGAAGAAGCAAGGCTTTGCCTGTAGGCCAGTACTTACCCAGAGCCTAGACGGATCAGAAATAAATTTGATAAAGGAAAAGGGAAGTAAGCACAGAAATAAATTTGATAAAGGAAAAGGGAAGTAAGCATCAAAACTGAGACATTTTTCCTCTCCAGAAGGATGTGTTAATTCTGGTAGTGTTTCAGATGAGCACCTCCTGAAACTGCGTATGTCTGATGAGCAGTGTTGTATCAAGTCTTTTCCTTCCTTAATTTCTCAAACATGCCTGTTAATACCTAGACTATTCCTAAATTTGGGACAGAAGGTTGTAATAGATTTGATTCAAACTTCTAGCAGGATAATGGGCATATGTGAAGTTTTAGACTGCACGGTTTAGAGAATCCCTCAATTCCCAGGTAAGCTCCTTAGCATTATTTTTTTCGTATCAGCCACATCTATGTTGTGTAGAAATTGCTTTGGGATCCTTGGGTTGAAATGCTTTAGATAAGTGTAAATTAGTGTTGCCTGTAATTATTTTGAAGTAGTGATTGCTGGCCATGCTTTTTATTTGTATTGGGGGGGGGGAATTTATGATTCTAGTATAGAGATATGGCAGCTTCGGAATTGGACAAGAAATATGTTCTAAGACTTTGATTTGTGTTTTTCTATTCTACTCTTTGAACACAAGTAGGAGGGCAAGAAGGAGAGCATGAACGTTTAGTGAATGTGCTCCTGCAGTGTAATTTGTCTTTGAGACTGAAACAGCAGGTTTATAAACTTGGTTAAGCAAGCTCCAATTTCTCTGCTCTTTTTCTTACACCTGCTGGAAGCGCTTTTGACAAATAATGCACTTTAACAAAAACATATTTTCAAAATGACTTGGAAAATATACTGCAATCAAAATAATGGCTGGAATATGTGTTTGGAGCGAGTGTCCTTTTATTGTGTGTGCAGGATGGCTATGTTACATTTGTCTCAGGAGTTATAAGTAAATGTAATGAACAGTGCTTGCCTACAGATACTGTAGCTGTCAGTGAAGCCTGCATTTGAGGCCTTCAGCACCCCAATAAGCATAAATTGTAGTATTTTACCTAAGCTGAGAGCATGATAATACAATTTCTGGATTTAATTATAGATTGCACAATTGCTGGAGAATATGCAACTGTGCATGAGACTCGGTTGTTCTTGACAAATTCCTCCCAGCACTGTGAGTCTCACAGGTCTTCAGCAGCTCTCTGGGTTTTACTAAGAGGCTCAGAGCCCAACAGAAAGAAGAAACCGTTCTCATCACATACCTTCTTTCTTGGTTAGTTTAAGCATTGCGACATTGAATGTCATTTCCATTGAAACAGTCCTTGGTTCATTGCAAAGTACACAAGTGGATAATACACGCTGTTTTTCCCCACGTAGTGTTCCTCTTTTTCATAACCGGAATATAAAAAGGATGCTAAAGTATAAGGAAACGATTTCTGTGCATGTTTAAGTGATACTGAAATGAGCAGCTGGCAGCAATGTTGTGTCTCATTAACAAGGTAGGATTTCCTGACTAGATGGATGTGATACTTGATGTCACTAAAACTCACTGATGTATATGTGTGAAGGTACACTGGTACACAGCAATGAGATGCAGACATCTCATAATTCTAACAAAAGGAAGTAAAAATGTTCACAATGGTTTTGGGCAGCCAAAATGTCACAGCTTGTCAGCTGAAGCATGGCAGCAATCATGGTGGCTGAGTAGCGTGGGCTTGTGACTGACACACTTGTGATTGAAGACAAAAAGAGAGATAAGGGGAATTTCAGATGTTTTCTTATTGAAAAAGCATCACAAATATGAAGAGACTGAAAAATGCTATGCATGGAAGAAACGGACTGTCTTCCAGGAACATGCTAAACAGCAGCATTTAGGGCTGTAAGCAATAGCAGTCAAGGGCATGGCATGGCCAAGTCTGGTCCTGGACTGCAACCCCACCATCATCTTCATAGCCCTATGGTAGGGATTATATTTAAGATGTGAAGTTTATTGCCTCTTTCATTACTGGTGCTTTGGCTAAGTTCTTTTTTCAAGTTCCTGTGGTCTGTCTTCTCCCACCTTCATTAAAGGAGTCTAAGCCTTATCCCTGCCAGCACTTTCCTTGTACCATCTTGCATTTTCATTTACTGAAGCAATGATTAGAGATTGTGCAGAATCCTTAGTTTACCAGGTAGGTTCACTCTCAGATATCAACACTGCCAAAACAACTGCTAGCAGCTTGCATGATGCTGCTGCTACTCTCAGGCTGCTCTCTCTTGCCTCAGAGGTGGAGAGACAAAGCAGTGTTCTCCTAACAGCCACCTTGGAAATCTGAGCTGTAGTCCTTCTAACAATGTTGTTTGCTATCCCATTTTTCACCCTGTTTAATTACAATGATGGCTTTTGCCATGACAAAGAAACATGTATACAAACCATGCCCAAGCGATAAATTAATACTGCGAGGAAAGAATAAACCAGAAGATTAATCACTCATCTGCTGTTTTATACGTATGGCAATGAGTTAGAGCCTTCTTCAGCATCCTGGGAGTCTTGTAAATCCATCTTTAAAGCGGGGAGATGGGAATATATATCTTGTAGGGAAAAGAGACTTTGGGTTGGCTTGAGGGGTGAAAAATTATCTTTTCATTTCTGATGGCAACCACTCCTTGTTGCTCCTTGAGCAAACTGTTCTACAGTGTTTTAGGGAAAGTACTCAGTTGCTTGTAGATTATCTTTCATTTGTATAAAAGTGATCATATTATGCGTTGTTAGATTTACGCTGAGTGAAGGAAGGCAGAGTCTTTGTCTGTAATTCAGTAACATTGAAGCATAATGTTGGGAATAACTATGGTTTCACTATTATTCTTCTAAAGTGTTTTTTTATTTTCTTAAGCCCACAGGTGACAGCATGTCCCTAAAATTTTGCTTAGGTTTCTAAGGAGTCTACAGTAGCCAATTTGCTTTCTTTTTTTTTGCTGTTGTCATTGAACTTTTCTGTTTTGTTTAATCGGGAAAGCATCTTTCTTTCCTGCAGCCTCTGAGATCTAACATAAAAAACCCTACTCCCCCACTTCAGTCTCCATAGCTACAAACTATTAATTAAAACTTCAAACCTTTTAAATATGTGAACTTTCCTTTTTTTTTCATTCCAGCTTTACTGCCAGCTGATTTCAGGATGCTACCTCTACATACAATCAGCTCCAGGTAAGATTTCTCAGCCCAATACAATGGCTCAGAATAAATTTTGCTTGCATGTGATATCTAGTGCAGATATCCCAGATGCAGAAGGAATCACAGAGTAACTTCTTCATGTTCAGGGGACAGAGAATTTGATCAGATCAGGTTCTGTCATAGCAAGCTTGGCAATGCCTTGACACGTTTTCAGGGCTACCTATTAGGCACATAAATACTTGGAAAGCTGGACTGACTCTGTGTGAGAATTATTATATTGTTTCAGAAGCTTAGCTACTAGCTGGAGTCTGATCTTTAAAAAACGGGGTTGCTTCTGGGTGGCTTGTTATATATACCAAAAATAAGGGAGGGGATCCTGCTTAGACAAAATAGCCTCGTTCTTGTTTGACATTTCATTCAAGCTTATGTCCTAATCTTGAACCTTAAATAAAGCCCCTCTAAACTCTGGATTTTGGATTCGGTCTCAACCCAGAAAGATGATGCTCAGGCTTATTTTCAGCGAGCAAGAACATCTGTGGAGGATCAGCACTGGACACGGCTGTGATGTTCTTGCAGACTAAGTGTTCTGCATGAGGTTCAGTGTTTTCCACAGCAAGTAAGATTTTAAGGGTTAAAGCAGCATAAACTTGTACAGAAAGACACTTCACTACTTTTAGCATGTCTCCAATATTTTGTGGCAGTTCCTGAGTGCTGTGCAATGACACTGGGAACATGGCTACGCTCATAGTTGTGTTCCTGTAAGTTTTCACATGTGCAAAAATATTACTCATCCTGTAGCTCTCATGTAGTAGAAATATTTAATCCTGTTAGCAGTGTGAGTAATAGTTATGCATGAAATTAAATCTACTTCTTAAACCAGTCAGGTTCACCTTTTTCTTTTTATAATGCAATAGCTCCTGCAGATAGAAGGCTAAATGAATACAGTAAGATGGAGCATAGTGCTCCTGGGGTCTACTATGGACTTTATGTGAGATCGAAGAAAAAGGATTTGTTTTTCTTTCCTGAATTTCCTCACGTGTAAAGTATGTGTATCTGTCAATAATTTTTTTTTTTTTTTAATTTCCTACACTTCAGTGCATTTTCTGGCCAGTTTGTAAATTCTGTGTGACTGGTACATTCACACAGAGCAGAGTATAACTTTGGTCTCTGGTGCTTAAGGAATGACCACAACGTAAAGAAGGAATCAAAATAAAACACTTGTGGGTTTTGGGCACTAGTGTGCTAAAGCAAATTAATATAGTTTTATGGCCATAAATGTTTTTTGCTGCATTTTGGTTTGTTTTCTTAAATAGTATCAGCTATTACTCTGAAGCCTCATTTGAAAATGAGAAGGACCAAAGGTTCCTCTTTTTTCAGTCCCTGTTAGAGTCTGGTAATGGGCATACACAAAACAGCCTGAAGGGATGCTAAAGATACTCTTTGCTTTTGCCACTGCTTGTGATTCACCAGAATTCATTCAGCAGCCCAGAGAGACCTACTAAGAGGTACACTGGGAAGTGCCGCTTGTAAAGTTACCTGCTGTCTGTGCAGGTTTTTGCAGGCGACACACTCAATTCATTCAGGCACAAACCATTTTCTCTTACCTCTGCTTACAGTTTCTATCTCAAAAACTGTTTGCTTCTCTTCCCTGGTAACAAGGCAGTTGTATGCAGTCTCTTTTTCACTTCCATAATTTCTCACAACATACTCACTGTACTGAGTCAGTGCTATGTAGGTATTACTGATCCTATTTTCATGATATCCCATGTTTGCAGGCAAAATCTAGTCAGAATAATTCATTATTATTGCAACAGGGAGGTTTTTTTCATAATCTGGCTATAATTTAATGCTATTTACCTTCACTTTTACAGAAAATTAATTGAAGGAATCATTGTGCATGTACCAGAGTATTTTAGTATACCTTTTGTTTCTAAAAAGAGGTACAAATATTTCTTCTAAATATTTTCTGTTAAAATAAATGTAGTGAAAAAGAACAGAACGTAATCATAACAAATGTACCCGTATATTTCTGTGGCTATTGCTTGTGCAAATGAACAACATCTATGCTTGTTTCTTCATCAGTTCCATATATTGGACTGGGTATTTTAAGTTTCAAGCATGACTTTCAGCAACGGTGTGAATTCTCTGTGGTTTTGTTCAAAATACCAGTTTCAGATCCACACCGGGCTGTTTAGAAAATACCCATCAAAACCTGAAGGTGGTAAGCCGTGAGGGAATTTGGGGGTAGTAAAGGGAGTGGAAATACGTACAGTGAGTAAGACAACACCTTGCAGGGATAACACAGTGCTTTCTCAACCAGACAGCTGTCTGCTCCGAGGAATCCCTCATTCCAGTAACCAAACATTGACACTGCGGGTTAACAGAGCAGCAGCAGTTCCTGGCACTGCAGATGGACTGAATCCTGTCGTCTCGCTGATTTATTGAGTCTGTCTGAAGTTATGCTTTACTTGAGGGAATTCCCCTTCACATTCCCTTCATCAGCTGCGGTCGGACTGCCAGCTGCAGGGGATGCGGGGATGTGCACATATGCACACGCGTATGAGTATACAGCCACATTGCCATGCTCCAAAAGAGCTTTTCCTGGGGTACCTTCAGCTGTCTGTGAACTTGCTGGCCATGACCAGCACTGTATGATAGCTGCTGGCCTTTCCACTGGCAGCTGTTTGGGGTAAGAGCAAAGAAATAGAGATTTTTTGCACAGTTAACTGGAGGGAGGCTATGGCCTGCCTTCGTTTCACGCAAGCCTGGCGTCAACACACAGAACGGCTCCGTGTGGTTAATAATTCTGAGGAAGCTGGCAGCCTAGCAGCAATCCCGAGTCAGCTTCCCTTGCAGTATTAAAACTTCTTCGTCCATAAACAGAGAAGTCTGTAACCTGATTCTGTGATTCTGAACCGGTGTGAATTAGAAATTGAGTTTGCTCGTGTCAATACCTGCCAATGTATGCAAGCACAGAATTAGGCCCTTGGTATGTGGAACAGCAGTAAGAGTAAAATTTATGTACTTGCATAAAACAGAAAAGAAGGCAAACAGCTATAGAAAACACGTTGTCATGAAGTTATTTCTCAGAATGGTGGAATACAAAGTAATTTATGAAACGTGACTTAAAAAATGAAGAAAGGGTTGTGGGGAATTTTTAAAAGAACATAAGGCTTAGAAAGCAAGCGAGCAAGAAGGAGGCAAGAAAATGAGTGGCCAGGGAACTGTACTGGGAGTTACTAACAGCAGGTTAGTGCAGGACTTGAATAGTGATCAGCAACCTTTGGGAAATGCTGCTTCCAGCAGCAGTTCTGGCTGCCCACAGCCACTCGCTGTGTTTGGACAGCAAGGCAGGCAGGGTTTTCTATCAGAAACAGGGATTTTCTTTTCACTTAAACTTTCTGGATAGCTTAATCAATTTTCCTAGCTGATCACGTTGATTTCTTACTAATTTTAAATATTTCAGGACGGAGGTTTGTTCAGTGTGCTGAGGGGCTGCTCCGATACCAGCAGGTACCACCTGCTCTATTGCAATATGTAACAGAGGCAGCTGCTCTCAGCTTTAATATTCTCCAGTTATTCTTCGGTTATTTAATTGCACCCTAAAGGCACTGAAATTTTTTAAAACCTCCTTACAGGGCTAACATGGATACTCGCATTAGCAGCCAACAGCCAGGGTGAACTGCATTTTGCTAAGCAGCCAGTTCCCAAAGAAGATTACACACTACAGAGGATTAACAGCTGCGTCGAGGTACCGGAGAGATGGCAGTGAGTGACACTACCAGAGAAGTAAGCAGCGGAGTGGTGCTTTGGAGGATTTCAGTCGGCATGTTGTGGAATCCCAGTCTATTGATCTAACTTGTTTCTGAGATATTTTATAATGACAAATGATGCACTTACAGAATCATTACAGCTCCTGATCACCTTTGTTAGGTTCATACTCTAATTAGGTTCCACCTTGTGAGAGCAGGAGGTTAATCAGCAAAATTTATACTTTCTAGGAAAAGATATATTAAAATTTGTAGAAATTCATTCAAAAACAATGCCAGCAAATTATTGATCTTATCTCTATCTTTGGCAGCTTTTTTACACAAGCTGCTTTTTCTTTGTAATTATAAGGAAAAGATTTCTGTATTAGCTTAAAGCTGGTTTTAGGGCTTGAATGGAAGGTGAGGCACTGTGAAGCATAAAAACAAGCATAAAAACTTTATGCAAAGTTCTCATAGGAGCTTATAAAAACCCACAGATACTTAGTCCAACTAAAAATACTATGAGTTCATCCTTTTGGCTTAAAGTAGTTCCCATCTGAGATTGTTAAACACAAATATATTTCAAGATGAAGAAGAAGAATGTCTTTGAATCCTCAAGGTTGCCTCTGATTGCTAGAGCTCCTGGTGCCAATAACTCGAAGCCATCATTTTCTTTTCAGAACAAATGTTTGGGCACAAGGTAGAGTATGGTGAAAATCAGACTGTTAACTCTTTTCCCAAACAGCTGTTTACTCATCCCTCCTCTTCAATAGTAACCAAAGAACCTTCAAGTCATATCATAAGTCTCATTTTTCTGTGAGGTTTTTTCCCATCTGTATCCATTAAGTTTCAGTCTTGTCTGCATATGAGGGAGGGAGGTAAAAGAGCACTGCTGAGCCCCCGATATGCTTCCTAAATGTATTTTTTATTGCGCAAAATCCAATAAATCTGATAAGATGAAGGAGGCTAATGTGAGCAAGTCCTGCAGGCTAGAGGCCAGCGCAGATGCCACACTTGTGGTGCTCAGAGGTGGCTGTGTCTGGGCTGGGAAGGACCCTCTTGCTGTGCCTTTACTTTGCATTTGGCTTCCATCAGAAATGACATTTTTCTGGGTATTACTGCAGTAAACACTGTCTGACTGCTCTTCCCTCTCTAGAAGGGATGTTTGTAGCCAGGGCTGGTTCCCGTACAGGGCACCCTCGGCAGCTTTCTGCAGATTGAGCAGAAGACCAGTCTTTTCCTCACCAGCTAGATCCCCGTGGCTATCTGTCTGCAGCAGTACCTGCCTTTAAGTCTGACTTAAGATGTTCAAAATTAATTTTGACTTTGGAGATATCAGATTTGAGATGATTTAAAGCAGATTTCCTTCCAGGAAATTCAAATCTTCTGACAAAGAACCACACTTTAAGATCTCAGGTGGACATCTGAAGTCACGATGAGATTTACAGGGGCAGCTCAAGGTCCCCGTAGTCCTCCTGGAGTAAGTGTTGAGCTATCAGCACAGCAACCTCCCAGCCTTCTCCCTTTGCAGAGTAAGAGGGACCTTCAACTCACACCTCCAAGCCTGAATGCTGGCGCCTTGGGCAGGTGCCTGGAGGAGATGAGTGCCTGCCTGGCATTTCTTCATGCTGCTCTGAGCACAGCATGAAGTCTTTAGCAAAATTTTTTTTTGTTTTGTTTTCTTCCATCCCTACTTCTTGGACATATACTTTGTACAGTTTCTTCAAATTACTTAAAAAAAAAAAGGGGGGGGAGGGGACATAGGGAGGAAAACCAGGAGACAGAACCAGAGAATGAGCTCAACTTGGGCCCTGAATTTTTAAAAGCTGTTCTATTTTTGAGCAATAGCTTCCTGCCTTGGGAGTGTAGCTTTTGATATGGTATCAAATAGTGCTCAACAGTCTCCTTCTTGAAAGAACAGATGCTTCAGAGATGCCTGAAGCTGGAGTCTCATGCAGTGGGAGACTCCAAATCAGCCGTTTCTTTGGAAGATGTGTGCCATGGCTTCCGTCTCTCGTCTGTCGTTTTTCTTCTTTGCTACCTCCTGAGCTGAATTCACCTGCCCCGGCTGCAGTTTCATGCACCCCTCAAAGGCGCCCCACGAACGCCTCAGTGTGTGGCACACTATGGCTTGTTTTACTGGAAGGTTTCTCTAAAGTAAGAGAGCATTTAAGGATGTTACACATATACAAATCAGTGCTTGCTCATTATCAGCCTGTGGTATCAATCTGCTGGCAGAGCTTACTGGCTCCCATCCCCAGATCCCCTGGCTTTGATAGCAGCTCTGGGCTGGACCTGCAGAAAGAGCATTCCATATGTTTCTGGCAAGTCCTGTTCATGAGTCTGGAGGGGATAGCTTTTTAGATTGTGACATAAACAAGCCCACAAAAAAAAGTTATTTGGGTAAAAGTCTAATCAGAGCTGCATTTCTTCTGATCTATAGGGAAGCGTGGAGCTGGTGCAGTACTTATCAAAGCCCAGGGATTTCGGAAAATCCCTTGTGCGCTGGCAGCGGATGCTTGTGCCGGCTACCTGTGTTACGCCCGGTAACGCCTGACCCCCGATACCGCAGGGGGCTGGAGCCGTTCTAGAACCCAGGCAGGAGGCGGCAGAAGGGAGCGGGGAAAGGAGAAAGGGAAAAAGCGCCGGGGAACAAGAATGAAAAAGCCGCCAGCATAAACTTTCCGTTGCACTCTTACTAATTTCAGCTAAGAGCACTGCGGGGTCTGGCTTTCCCTGAGCGGCAGCTGATCTCGCTCAGACGCTGCTGACCGGCGAGGGCGGTGCGCATCGGCTG
>NW_010512689.1:0-8024 GCF_000687285.1 Phaethon lepturus
CTCGTCACTGATCTCCATCTGGACATTGACCAGTTTTATTGTACTGACATTACCCTCTGGATGCGACCATCCAACCAATTCCTCATCCACCCAACAGTCTACCCATGAATTCCAGATTTCTTCAATTGAGAGAGAAGGATGTTGTGGGAGACCATGTCAAAGGCCTTATAAGAAGTCCAGACAGATGACATCAGTAGCTCTTCCCTTGTCCTCTGATGTAGCCACTCCATCATAGAAGGCCACTAGGTTGGTCAGGCATGACTTGCCCATGATGAAGCCATGCTGGCTGTCTCGAATCACCTCCCTGTCCTCCATGTGCCTTAGCATACCTTCTAAGAGGATCTGTTCCACCATCTTTGCAGGCACAGAGCTGAGGCTGAGAGGTTGGTAGTCCCCAGGGTCCTCCTTTCTACCCTTCTTAAAAATGGGTGCAATGTTTCACTTTTTCCAGTCACCAGGGACTTCACCTGACTGCCAGGACTTTTCAAATATCATGGAGAGTGGCTTGGCAATGGCATCAGCCAATTCCCTCAGGACTCTGGGATCCATCTCATCAGGTCCCATAGACTTGTGCATGTTCAGGTTCCTCAGGTGGTCACGAACCTGATCTTCTCTTACAGTGGGAGGGACTTTGCTCCTCCAGTCCCCACCTTGCAGCCCATCCCCTCAAGAGGTGTGGCAAGAGACACAGCCAGTAAAGACTGAGGCAAAGGATTCATTGAGTACCTCAGCCTTCTCCTCATCTGTTGTTACCAGTCTGCCAGTCTTGCTCATCAACGGGGTACGCTTTCTTTGACCTTCCTTTTCTGGCTGACACTCCTGTAGAAGCCCACATTATTCTTTGCATCCCTTGCCAAGTTCAGCTCCAGCTGCACCTTGGCTCTCCTGACCTCATCCCTGCACAACCGGGCAGCATCCCTGCACTCATCCCAGGATACCTGTCCCTGCTTCCCCTGCCTGTGCTTTTCCTTCTTGCCCATTAGCTTGCCCAGCAGGTCTCCACCCAGCCATGCTGGTCTCTTGCCTTCCTTTCCTGATTTCTGACACCTGGGGGTCGAGATCTGTTGTGCTTTATGGAAAGCATCCTTAAAGGTCTGCCAGCCTCTGCTCTGCTCCCTTGTCCCTGAGGGCAGTTTCCCAGGGGGTCCTATTGACTAACTCCTTGAAGAGCTGCAAGTTTGCTTTCCTAAAATTCAGGGTCCTGACTTTACTCTTTGCCTGCCCCATATCCCTTAGGACTGTCAACTCCACCAGGGCATGATCCCTGCAGCTCAGGCTGCCTCCAGTCTTGATGTCCCCAATTAGCTCACATGTGTTGGTGACCAATATGTCCAGTATGGCATCCCCTCTGGTAGGGCTGTCTATTACCTGGCACAGGAAGTTGTCCTCCATGCACTCCAGGAGTCTTCTCGATTGCCTACAGCTAACCGTACTACTTTTCCAGCAGATGTTGGGGTGCTTGAAGTCCCCCAGCAGGAGAAGAGCCTGCGAGCATGATGCCTCCTGGAGCTGGAGTGAGAAGACTTCGTCAATAGGCTTCCCTTGATCAGGCAGCATGTAGTAGACACCAACCACAAGGTTCCCTCTGTTGCCTCAAAACCCATGAGCTTTCAACCTCTGCTTGTGGCTATTCCTCAGAGGCAGCTCTTTACACTGTCCATTTCTTGACGTAGGGGGTCATGCCTCCACCCTTTCTTCCTCACCTGTCCCTTCTGAACAGGCTGTAGTTGTTGATAGCTGCACTCCAGTCGTGGGATTTATCCCACCAAGTTTCAGTAATGGCAAACAGGTCATAGCTTTCTAGCAGAACGGTGGCTTCCAGCTCCTCCTGTTTGTTGCCCGTGCTACGTGCATTGGTGTAGAGGCACTTCAGCTGGGCTGTCGGCCGTGTCACCCTCTTAGAGGAACCTCCTTTAGTTCCTCTGAGATATTTCTCTGGTGCAGTAGGCTGAGGGGCCTCACTAGCACCCCGTCGCTCTAACTTTGGTGTGTCATCCCACAGCTTGTCGTGGGTGAGCCTGATATTATTCCCCTCCCCCTTTAAGTCTTGTTTATAAGCCCTGTTAATGAGCCCCGCTAGCTTGTGAGGAAAGACCCTCTTCCCCCTTTGAAAAAGGTTAATCCCTTTAACCTTTGGGTTAGGTGTAGCTTGGGTCAGCTCAGAAGGGAGAGGTACTCACTGCACAAACTGGAAAAACTACTCAAGAAGTTATTCAGAACCTGTGCTCGGGCAGAATGGATTCCCCCTACTGACACCTACTTGTACATCTTTGCAAATGTTCACACTGGAAATAAGTGCAAATTTGACATTATTAAAAGCACAGAAATTGCCTTTTCCAAATTCATATTGGCTGGCCTGTCTCTCTGATGTTCTGTGTATCTGCTCACTTGTATAGCTCAGTTTGTCAAAATGAAGTTTAAAAAGTCCATTTTTAAGTACTGACCTTTATTCTACATCATTCAGTCCAGAGAAGCCTAGCTAGAATTACAAGAGCTGCTGGAACAGTCGTTATAACTTTTTTAAAGGATAGTCAGACATTGTAGATTTCCATCCCTAATTGTAGGGTAGAGTTGTAGGTAAATTGTAATGACCTAGTAATGAGGTCATTTTTGAAGGTTGCATTTGAGGGAATGTGACTTTCTTAATCTTTCATAACAATGATAATTTTAATGCCTAGTGGTGTATAAGTGCCAGTATTAGTTGTTTCATTGCTGAATATTTCAGTTCTTGGAAAGGAGAAGTAGGTGGAAGTGGAATGTGTGTATCATTTTTGGGAAGGACATTTAGAGAGAACAGTTTTAAAAAGACAGTAAAGAGAAATCAGAGAAAGGAAGATGAAGAAGGGAAAACTGTGACCAGCATGCTCATGGACTTGAAGGCAGAGTCTGCAGTGCTATATAAAACAGCTTGTGGTGAGCCTGAGCACTGGAACTTCTGATTTGAGTGGTTCCTGGTACAGTTTTGGCCTGTGGCAGTTAATAGTTTTCCAGACAGTGTCTGGGCTGGGAATGGCATGCACCAGGGACTGTTCCCAATGTGCATGGACCTCACAGCTGGCTTTTTCCCACTAAAACATTTTTGCAGCCCTTCAGTTTCATGTTGTAAAAGCATCACTATGATGACTTGCAACACGCCACTGGCATTGATTAAAATTCTGTCTCAAACCACACATAACCACTGTGTCCACAAAGCCATACGGCTCCACATGTATCCAGGAAAGTTAGTGTGGGCATGCCACAGAATGACCTGTAGCCAAGTTTTGTTTAGCAGTAAATAGACAGGGCAAAGGAGTGACATTCCCCGTTTGGATGTAGCTGATAAATGGATGGGGTTGCTGTGAAACTGCAACCTCACATGAGTGGGAGTGCCTGCCTTATCGAGCAGCGCTAATGACAGGGTCTTCATCTGTATGGGCCTTCCAATAAATCCATTTCTACAGAGTCTACCACTAAGGACTGTTGAATGTGACATATAGAGAAAAAATTACTAATAGGAATAACTAAAAGTTATATTACTGCGTAAGAGGCATATTTTGTCTTTGTTATTTGTGCAAAATTCTTGTGAGGTCATGAAAGTAGAGCAATGAATGTCAATGGATGAAGGAAACTACTGCATGAACAAGTGTCATGTTATGCATTGATAACTCAGCTTCAGCCTCAGGACACGTAAGACGCTGTGTGCATGTGTTGATACATGTGTATGGACAGGTAGTACCTACCCACCTGGTTTATTTTTATCCATCGCTGGGATATAGTTATTGCTTAAAACAGCTTCTTAATAGCATACTAGGACACTGTTGTCTGAAAAAAATTAAGAAGGTGATAAGCAAAATTTATTTGAAGGAAGCAAAGCTTCAGAATTGCTTATAAAGTAAAAACCTATTCAATAAGAAAAAGTTTTATGAAGATCTAGTTTGGTAAAGAATAAGCACCTTAATGGGAAGTTGCTATTCATGTAGTATATAGACTGTTAATTGAACAGAGAAGATGATGATGAGAAGATATAATATACTATTTCTAAGTCCATAATGCATTGAACGAAGTTACCAGTCAGAGTGTTAGAAGAAAAGGAAGAACTTTGATAACAGAATTCAAGTAGAGGTAGGGTTTGCAACTGTGTGAACCAGTTATTCCTCCCTTTTCTTCTTCACAGCTTTTGGCACAGGAGACAATGAAGAAAAGTAGTATTTCTAGCTGAAAGTAACCTGGGCCCCTTGTGGACTTGACTTATACTCTTCTTTAGCCAGAGATCATGTTCCTGATTCTTACACAGCTTGTAGACAAGCAACAGTTATAATGATTATTCCTCAGTACTTATGGAGATGTTTCCTTACATCAGATGAATTCTTCATTTATGGTTTATCCCATATTCTGTCATAGAGCTACCGTTTGGATAACGTTAATATAATGTTTTTCTTTATTCTTCAAAAGTTAAATTCTAATGCAGTGCTGTTTCCTGAAAGTCATGTAAAGTTTACAAAACAGGCAGCATTTTGTGATCCAAGGCATTTTCAAGGAACTATGTTTTCAGTAAGTAGAATTATCTGTATTATTCAGTGATAAACTACATATATGTTTAGAAAACAAAAGCTGAGATCATAACATTAATGTATAATGTATAATGTGTTATAACAAATTAGCATAATCTTAAACCTCCCAAAATCAGAGATATAAGACAAAGTAGTCAGAATAAGGTGCCCTGTGGTGGGCAGGTGAAGTGACCTGCTTGGAATCAAAGAAAACTGTAATTTTCCAAGTTTGAATTAGAACCCTAAACTTGTTGCCTGCTGACCTTGTGCTAACATTTCTGAATGCATCTTCCTCATGTTTTCCAATTATACCACAAAGCTAAGATATATTTTTCTGAGAGAGCCTTTATCAAATGTCTAGGAAAAAAAGTGTGCTTTATAAGAAATGTTTATTGCTATTGAACAAGTGGTATATTTGTGTAAAATATACTGGATGCATAATAACAGGGAAAATGGATACTGGCAGATGTAAGAGACCCACCCCTTTATGCAAAGAATTTTGCTTTTATACAAATTACAGGATAAATGTATGCTGTCAGAGGTGGAAGAGTCAGGCCTTTAAGGCAAGAATTTTGTTGTTACATAAGAACCTGTTCGTAATATGTCAGTCGGTACAATATGTCCACTTGTGGTGTTTCAGACATCCCATTTTGTACTGTTCATGCTGTCTGCTGTTTAGAGTGCTATTCCATTCTTTCATCTAGCTACATGAACTCTGTTCTCTTAAGTCTTTCTTGATCATGAGAGACTGTTCTCTGCTGCAGGGACAACGTACGATGGATAATAGGCAAATGTGAGAGCAATGCCTAGCTTTTTTGAAAAATATGAGGCACTATCAACCAACTGAAGTAATGGCATTAAGAATAATATAAATGAGAGAGTGTCCTAATTTTTATACTTGAACATACAGTGAACTGTGTGTCCTTATGCACCCTTGATGTGCCAGTCATGGTTTTCTAGACTTCTAGCATATGCCTCTAAGTCACCTCTTTTCTGTTCTGAAGAATTGCAGCCAGCTAGATAGTCCTGAAGCTTGTTAATCCTTTCAGTCTTCCTTCTTGTCTGTCTTTGAACCTTTTCAAGTTCTCCTATGTTCTTTTTGACACAGTCGACCCAAAGTGCACCCAGTGCACTCCAGTGTAAGCAGATTATGGAACTATCCAGTGGCGTAATCATGTTTTGTGTTTTGCTCTTGGCTCCTTTCTGCTTAATTCTTAAAATCTGATTTAGTTTTTTGCTTGCTATTGAAAAAAAAAAAAGAATTCAAGTGTTAGAAGTTACTAGGAAAGTCACTTAATACACTGCTAAGGTTGCTTTTCTTAATGAAGACACTGAAGTTCTGGGCCATTTTTTACCATAGGGTTATAAAATAATTTCAAGTACAAAGAAATAGCTCTTACTAGACATTTTCTTTGATCACTATAATTACAACTATGAACACCATAATCATTAGGATTACAGAACACATATGTACAACAGAGATAGAGAGAATGTAATTGTCATTATGTAGCCTATAATTGCCATTATACTGCCTTAAAATTTGTATGCTAAAAAAAGTAATATTGGTAATTTGCATTCCTTTTTGTATAGATCTATTGCTCTGGATTGCCTCTCCTACTAATACTTTTTGTGTATGTGTCATATAACATGCAGTAATGATTTCAAACCAGAGCAAGGCAAAATGTAAAACAGGAAAAAATGTTATAATGACAGTGTTCTTCCTCTCCAGCTTCTTTTCTGTAGTATGAGGTGTTGAAAAATGGAAAAGATTTTAACACTGCTTTCAGCATAATGTCAGAAATCACACATCTGTCAAATTAAATTCTAATTTTCTTAAAAAATTTATTATCAGTCTGGCAGACTTGAGTCCAGAATTGCTTTTTGATAAATTCTGAGGATAAAAGAGCAAACATTATACTGAATCATGTCATTTTATAATAAATGCTTGCTTTTTAAAATTTTTACTTTTTTGCCAAAAGTCAGCAGCCTCATATATAGTTACTAGGCTATTTCAGCACCAAATTTTGGATGTGCAGAATGTTAAGCAAAGGAGATTTTGTAGGACCTCTGCCTTTGTAGTTTGACACTCAGTATTCCATTAAAAGCTAAAGTTTCAGGCCTCGGAAACTGCACTAAAATTTTTTTGGTGATAACATAATGAAAGTATTTTTGCATTGTTCATACTCTGTTCACAGCTGATAATTTTTATGTACTCAGTTGAAAAGCACAATGATGTTGATATATGAGAAAATGATGCAAAAATCATTCCTTTGTATTTTTTGCTTGTGATCAATTGATAGGCTAAACTTAAGTTGTTTTTTTTTAATTAGGCTTTGCTGTTTTGAATTAGACATATTAAAACTTACAGTATTAATGATTTGATTCTCAAGAACAGAACGTGTGAAAAAGGATCCAAAGTTTGCAAAATAGTGTCCATAGCTTCTCCAAATAACTGCCACTCATTTTTATGTAACCAAAAACAGAGGCAGCTGGATT
This sequence comes from Phaethon lepturus, assembly GCF_000687285.1. NCBI lineage: Eukaryota > Metazoa > Chordata > Aves > Phaethontiformes > Phaethontidae > Phaethon > Phaethon lepturus. Next base: position 7,026 of record NW_010512689.1, read on the forward strand.
CCCAGTCTGCTAATACTATTTTATGCTATTTGCAAATACTAGACCTGTTCTGATTTTTTTTTTAAATGTTAGAAAAATCCCTATGTACAAGCAACTGCACTGTGAGCTACAGAACTTCCCTAGGTAATGAGGTACGTACTGTAAAACTGGTTCATGCAATGTGAGATTTAAAATAAATGTGGAATCCTTTATCCCTGTGTTCAGGTTCTTCCATTTTAGCAAACAGTTACGTAAAATTGACCATATCTGTGTCAACTGCTCTTGTCATATCTCTAGGGAAAGGGAAGAAGTTATTTCAGCAGGGCTGGAGGAGGCATGCTGAGCTGAGTTCTGCTTGACCTTCATTTTTACTATTATTAGCACCAACAGCTGGGTCTCCACCTGCTAGAATTTACTCTGCAGAAGAGTTTTGAGTAAGCTGTTTTCGCAACCTTTCTGAACTCACATATAAAGATATTTGCTTTGGGGATTGATTCCGGTGGGTGCTATTCTGCTGTGGATGTACAGACCTTGCCAAAAGGCAGCTAGCGTTAAGGTTGTTCACAAGTAGCCTTACAGATCATGGATGGAGAGGGAGTCAGCGTTTGTATTGTCCAATTTATATCCTGTTTATTATGTTGGAACTTGTTCCATAGCCTTCCAGATGCAGATGAAAGCAAATTTAGCTGCTTATCCATCCTTCCTTGGATGAAAACAAGGATTTGTTTCTTAGGTTGCTTCATAGTGACGTTTTTACTAGTGACTTATGAGTATTTTCAAAGGAGTATGTTGTTATTTTGCCTGCCTACTTGGTACCTAAAACCTACTGTGAGCTCGTGATTGCAGCATTTCAGCATCTCTGGATTACTGGCCTATTCATTTTTATTCCACAGGTAACTCCCCATTATACAAGATAAGGTGGGCTGGGATACCTGGGTGATGAGAAATTAATATGGAGACTGCAGTGCTGGCTAACACAGTGTAGTATCAACTAAAATAGTTCTGTATTGACTCTCAGTT
>NW_010512689.1:8055-10268 GCF_000687285.1 Phaethon lepturus
CAGGACCTAGCTGTACAACCCTTGATAGAGGAATAGACCTGGAAGACTCTAGTATAGCTGTGATTACATGGCCTATACTTAAACTGATAGATTGTACGAGATCGAAGTTCACTTTGCTTGGAGTCACACTGAGAGCCTCAGTACCTCCAGCATAGCTAATACCCAAAGCAAGTAACACTTGCATGGATATTTGGAGTTGCTAATCTTTTGACGTTGTGTTTTGTGTTGTTTCAGCATTACATTGTTCCAGTACTGTTAACTGTCCTGATTTCGGCTGGGATAGAGTTAATTTTCTTCCCAATAGCTGGTGTAGTGCTGTGTTCTGGATTTAGTATGAGAACAATGTTGGTAACACACTGATGGCTTTACGTGTTGCTAAGTAGCTGTAGTGCTTGTACTCAGTCAAGGACTTTTCAGCTCCCCACGCTCTGCCAGCGGGGAGGTGCACAAGAAGCTGGGATAGGGCACAGCCGGGACAGCTGACCCAGCCTGGCCAGAGGGATATTCCCCACCTCACAACGTCATGCCCAGTACATAAACTGGAGTTGACCGGGGGGGTGGGAATTGCTGCTTGGGGACCAGCTATCGGTCACCAGGTGCTGCGCAATTGTTGCATTGTTCATCACTTGTTTTTGTGGGAATTGCTGCTTGGGGACCAGCTATCGGTCACCAGGTGCTGCGCAATTGTTGCATTGTTCATCACTTGTTTTTGTACATTCCTTTATCAGTAGTAGTAGTAGTAGTAGTAGTAGTAGTAGTAGTAGTAGTAGTAGTAGTAGTATTTCCTCTTCCTTTGCTGTCCTTTTAAACTGTTTTTATCTCAACCCATGAGTTTTATTTTCCGATTCTCTCCCCCATCCCACCTTGGGGGGAGGTGAGTGAATGGCCTGCGTGGTGCATAGTTGCTAGCTGGGCCTAAACTACGACATTAACATTTGTAGACGTGAGTAATTTTCAGTGTAAAAATTTGCAGGATCTGTTCTCTTTGCGAGTGGAGCCATGTGACTGATAACCACGAGAGCTTGGCAAACCAGAGGAATAAGATACTAGCTGTGTAACTAACTAAATGCATTACAGAGAAGAACCTTTATTAAATTTCTGTAATGCTTATAGAAAGTTTGCTATGATGCTGAATTTTCACTGGAACATACAATATTTTAATGAATGAAAATAATCCAAAATTCTGGTTACCATCTGAGATCATTCATAAAACAGTTGAAAAGAATGTTAGATTTGACTCAAAGCCTGTTGATTTCACTGGGTTTTGATCTCTACTCTTATTGCAGATCAATTAAGAAACTGTAGAGGAAGACTACAGGAGTTGGGAAAGCTGCATGCTTTGTTTTTCCTCATTTATAGCTTGCAATAATTTAGAAGTTACAAGGAATTTCTAGAACCATTTACCTAGATAAGGAAAAAATCTACTTTGTATCAGAAAACTTATTTCAAAGGTTGTTTCTACATGGACATATTGTTAGGTTTTCCAAGTAGAATTACAGAAATTGAAAGATTAACTCCTCCATACCCTCCAAACTCCACACACCTACCAGCATTTAAACTAAATAGGTAAATATTTAATAAGATGCTAGAACAGATGATGATCCAGTACAGAGGAGTATCGCAGGAGAACTGCATTCAGATATGAGCTTTTCCACAGTTCCTGTATGACTTTGATTGAAATATTTGAACTCAGACTCTTAAAAGTATTTGAATAACATTACCTGCCACGGATTTCAGTTGTAATTAGGGATTCAGATGCTGACAGGAGCTAATATAATTTCAGACCGTAATTTGCCATCAGTAAAATAGAGGAAGAACATATCCTTACTTCCCTGTGGTTCTTCGAGTGTGTTATTATTAACTACTGAAGTGTTCAGGAATTATGATACATAATCCACCATATGAAGAAAGAGAAATGGGAGATTCTGGTGCTTCTCAAAACTAAGAGGACACAGTTTTTATTTAAGTGAGATTGAAAACTCTGCCGTTTTGGGCATTCTCAATTAATGCATCCAATATATTGGTACACATGGACATGATTCCTTCCCGAGTGTGTATAGGGTATGGGAACATATATAAATGGCAGACTGGGAAATAGGTACAAAACATGGCAATGACAGTGGAAATTGTGTAAGTACCTTTAATAGTTTGCAGTGGAATAGCACCATCACTGTCTTTTAAGTTTGTACTGGGTTTGCGTGGCAAGGTTTTGG
>NW_010512690.1:0-2552 GCF_000687285.1 Phaethon lepturus
ATGCATATTGTTGGAAGTTCAATGAGTTGTTACTCCAAACGTCAAAGCTGAAACAGTTGAAACACCATCCCCTCAAAAGCACTCTCTTGTCACTTGATAACACTCAGCTTCCAGCCGGAAGACTGTACAACAGCACTAGAGAGAAGGTCTTAAGACTTAAACAGACAACTGGTTCTCCATTCTCCCCTCACCAGTTACTTTTCCCAAATTTATTTGAAGAGCTTCGAAGAGTGAAGGTCTTCTACACAATTATCTTTCCACAAATTCCATGAAACTAGGCAGCAGACAGAAAACAAGAGACTCTGCTGATGGAAGACTGGAGTAAGAACACATTTTATCAACACCACAAAGACAGTTTTATTCAACATTATAGTGGAGTTCAAGACCCTAAAAGTGACTGCAAATGCTTCAGACCAGAGCTCGCCTCATTTTCAGCATTAATCAGCTGCAAGACACAAATATGCACATGGCTTGCCTTCATCAGTTCTTGTACTCCTGGAACTACTTGAGCACAATCATTTACAAGCTGCCCAACTTACCTCATTTGAACATGTTCTTACATGGTGCTGTAAAATCTGGAAGCGCACTTACCTTGGAACACACAGCATCATCAGTGCTATAAAGAAGAGGACAGATATCTTGCAAATGGGCAATGATGCCATCCACAGCAGCATTATCTCTGATATAACAGTTTATGAGAGAAGCGATGAGTGCTCCAGTCAACTCTCTGTCTCTAATTACCAAGTCTTTGAAAGCAGTAATCTTTAGATGTTCTTGAAGTTCCTGAAGACAGACAGAATTTCATTAGTTGACCAATGTTTTTACTTTCTTCTGTTTAGAAATGTCACAATGGAACAGTAGCAAAGTGAACTGCTTCCAGTAAATAAAAGCAGACTGAACTCCAATGGTTCAAGTGCACAGCATAGAAATACATTATTTAAAATACACATTATGTAGCAAAATGGAAATAGTAACAAAAGCCCTATCAATGAAGGCACTAGGCGCTTGAGTGCCCAAGTACAGTGAGAATTCCTCTTGTAGCAGACTCCCTCTGCCATATTCACTATGTATCACCTCTGTTTCAGATCTCTGTGAGTAGGAATGGAATTAGCAGTTCCCCTTGCTTCACAGGGCACTGTGAGAATGCACACCCTATAAAATGAGTATGTCACGGGTTTTGACAATGGGAACCATCAGTGTACTGTCACAGGTGAAAAAAATGGCAGATGCATAAAAAGGGGGAATTTAAGAAATTTGAGGTCTGCGCTCGTTATGCTATTTGATATTGCAATTACATTGAAGGTTATGATTTTTTAAATTATTAGGAATATTTGCTCACACAGAGTTGCTAGTAGTGTCTGTGGAAGATCGCTAACAGCATGGAAATAGTATAAAAACTCTAAAACTACTGAAGACTGAGGAAAAGGTTCTATTTAGTTAGAATTAGTTCAATTAGTTAACTCCTTGTCCAACAGAACAGAAAAGCTGCCTGTGTTAGAAATCGTGCTAACTCCCCAAAGCAACCGTGTGAAGAGTTCCAGCTTCTCTGCATTGGTAAAGTTTAAAAATTGTTCTCTTTATCGACAAAGAATACAACTCCTCAAATAATTGATTCTCCTGTCAAGCGCTAGCACAGAGTGCCTAGTATTCAAATCAGTAGCTTCTTCAAGGGCTAGGTGCAAATTCAATGTTAGCAAAGGGTACACAGCAGCAGCACCCATAGTTCTGTAAGCTTCCTTCCTTACAGACAAGGAGGGGCTGAAGGAACTGGGGTTCTTTAGCCTGGAGAAGAGAAGGCTCGCGGGACAGTGTGTGGGATCTTACTAATATTCATGGAACGGCGTAAAGAAGGCAGAGCCTGACTTTTCTCAGTGGTGCCCAGTGACAGGACACGATGCTATGGCCAAAAGCTGAAGCGAAGGAAATTACACCTGAACATAAAGAACATTTTTCTTACTCGAAAGGTGGTTGAACACTGGAACAGGTTGCCCAGCGAGGCTGTGGAGTCTCCATCGTCGGAGGTATTACAAATCCCACTGGACACGGTCCTGGGCAACCTGCTCTAGTAGAGCCTGCTTTGCACAGAGGGGGCAGATAATATCCAGTGGTCCCTTCCAACCTCAGCTGCTCTGTGATACATTCTGCATCCCTACTTACACGAAAGGGCAAGGGGTTGAGACTCTACAACACTACTGCTCTCCACTGTTAAAGCTTTACCAACACCAAGGCAAAGAGTGAACTCCTCTGGGCTGGACAACATGGGTCTAGTCTTTCCACCACATTTTGCAGAATGTGCTGAAGGCGAAAACACAGTAATTTATAAAGCCAGACTCACTATTAACTGTCAATAAAAGCACAATTAAGATCTATTGTGAAAGACACTTCCAGTTTCCTAAAATTGGCTGATGAGGTCAACACTACATGTTAAGTCTCGTGCAAATAAAACTCTTGCAAAATAAACTCTTGGAACCTGAATAAAAATCTGTATGTGGTTTAAGATTCACAACATGTTTCTCAACAAATTAAAGTAATGCTCCTTTGGGAATATTTAG
>NW_010512691.1:0-25686 GCF_000687285.1 Phaethon lepturus
CACCCAACTTGGTGTCATCTGCAAACTTAATCATATTGTCTGGCACATGATTTCCTTGCTGTCTATTTGTAAATACAGTATACTGTGTTCCGGTATAGTGACCCCTGGTTTACTTCTGTCTTTTGATTTTAAAGCTGATGGGAATCATTTCAGTGGAAAAGCTGCCAATGTAGACGTCTTGTTGGGAGTTTACTACTTTTTGTTACGTGGTTTTTTTTCAAGACAGATATTGATTCCTGGCACTCTTGAGCTGTGTGCTCTGAGCCTGGAGTGAGTAATTCTGATTTGAATTGCACAGATTAGGAATTGAACCTGACTCTTTGACTGCCTTAACCATGGAATTGTCTAGGTGCATATTCAGATTTTGCTCTGACAATTGATGCTACTGTATGGTTAAATTGGTACTGAAAGGCCAACAAAACTTTCTATATTTTTGTAGCATTTCATATGGAAGTAATTTCTATCCTGTTTATGCAGTATGTTTGTCTGCTTTTGCCTCTTGGTTTTACTAGTCAAATTGAAATCTAAACTGATTGACTGTTGTGAGCCCTACACAGCTACTTGCTCACTCCTCCACAGCGGGATGGGAAACATCAAAGTGAGACAATTTGTAGGTTGAGATAAAAGCATTTTAATACGTAAAGCAAAAGCTGCATTCACAAGCAAAGCAAAACAAGGAATTCAGTCACCATTTCCCATCAGCGGGCAGGTGTTCAACCATCTCCAGGAAACCATGCCGAACGGTTACTTGGGAAGACAAATGCCTTAACTCTGAATGTCTCTCCCTTCCTTCTTCCCTGTATATTTTATTGCTGAGCACGATGTCTTATGGTATGGAATATCTCTTTGGTCAGTTGGGGTCAGCTATCCCAGCTGTGTCCCCTCCCAACCTCTTGTGAAAACCCCGGCCTACTTGCTGGCGCACCAGTGTGAGAAACAGAAAAGGCCTTGACTCTGTGCAAGCGCTGCTCAGCAATAACGAAAACATCCCTATGTTATCAACACCATTTTAATCACAAATCCAAAACACAGCCCCATACCAGCTGTTGTGAAGAAAATTAACTCTATCCTGGCCAAAATGAGTACATTGAGGATACTTTTAGCCCAGAAACATTCTAGAGTGCTCTGGGTATTTTAAATGAGTGGCTTTGGAAAATTAAGAAAATGAGCCTGTCACACTACGTCCTAACGACTACTTCTTTATCCTGTGCTTTTCTGCAGCCTTTCTGTCCTGTACCCATACAAGGCCTCACTTACTCAACACTGCCTGGCCAGCATACAGTTTATTTTCTGTGTTCTCCTGCTGCTGGACAAATTGCCCTATATCAGTACAGTTATGATTACTAGTATAAGTAGTATTAGGAGGGCCACAAAGATGATTAAGGGACTGGAGCATCTGTCATGGGAGGAGAGGCTGAGACTGTTCACCCTGAAGAAGATAAAGTTCAAGGAGATTTGGTCTATGTGTATAGGTATATGGTGGGGGGAGTAAAGACAATGGAGCCAGGCTCTTCCCAGTGGTTCCCAGTGTGTTGTGATTTAGCCCCAGCCGGCGACTAAGCCCCACGCAGCCACTCGCTCACTCCCCCATGGTGGGACAGGGGAGAGAATCAGAAGACTAAAAGTGAGGAAACTCATTGTTTGAGATAAAAAGCAGTTTAATAAGTAAAGCAAAAGTGACGCACACAAGCAAAGCAAAATGAGGAATTCATTTACCATTCCCCATAGGCAGGCAGGGGTTCAGCTATCTCCAGGGAAGCAGGGCTGCATCATGCATAACGGTTTCTTGGGAAGACAGACACCATTGCTCTGAACGTCCCTCCACCCCTTCCTTCTTCTTCATCCCAGCTTTATATACTGAGTATGACGTTATATGGTATGGAATATGTCTTTGGCCAGCCTGGGTCAGCTGTCCCAGCTGTGTCCCCTCCCAGCTTCCGGTGCACCGCTAGCCTTCTTGCTAGCAGGCCAGCACAAGAAGCTGGACTGTCCTTGACTACTTAGCAACAACTCAAAACATCAGCATGTTATCAACATTTTCTCATCCCAAATCCAAAACACAGCCTCACACTAGTTTCTGTGAAGAAAATTAGCTCTACGCTGGCTGAAACCAGGACACAGTGACAAGATAAGAGACAGTGGGCACAAAGTAAAACACAGAAACTTCTACTTGAGAAAAAGTTGGGGTTTGTTTTTTCTATGGTTTTGGGTTTTTTTTGACGGAAGGGGTTGAGGGGTGGTGTTTGGGTTTTTTGACTGTGAGGGTGATCAAACGCTACAATGGGTTGCAGAGAGGTAGTGAAGTCTCAGTCCTTAGAGGTGGTCAAAACTGAATTGGATGTGATCCACGGCAACCTGCTATAGGTGGCTCCACTTTGAGCTGTGGGGTTGGACTAGACGATCTTCAGAGCTCTGTTCTGCCTTCAACCATTTTGTGATTCAGTGGCTGTTTGACAAGTAGTTTATGTAGCTCATTAGTTTGTATGGTGGTTTTCTTCATGCTTTCTGTGATCAAGGAGCATGTACATTGGTCAGTAATGATGTGTTAGTGTTAGTTTTGCTAGCTGTCAATTTAATGTGTCTTAAAATCATATGATGGTTGTATCTTCTTTATCTCTCCTGTGCTATTGTTCAATAATTCTAATCCCAGCAGTACCTATAGATAAGGTAAAAAAAAGTTTGAAAGGAAAGAAATATGTGCTGCTACTTAAAGCTTTCATATGATTATTGGAACAGACTTTTAATTGTTCACTTATATACTTTGAGGTTTCCTTTTTCTGGAAACACTTTGAAAAGGATGAGGAGTGAGAGTAATGTGACTTGGGCCTTGATGGAATCAAGAATATTGCTTTGAAAGGACATAGTAGAGCACTCTGATGATTTTCCCTGAAAACAGATTTGGAGAAAAGGACTAGGGATAGGGCAAAGGGAGTTATTTTCAGTTGAGAAAAAAACTTTTGGTTTTCCTTTATTGCTTCATAGAAGTTTCATGCTTGCTGCTGTTCATATTCTTTAATTTCCTTTACTAACAGGTGTCATGTCCATCTGGTAGGTTTTTTTAGGGACTGGCTGTAGTTAGCAATTACACTGTTCAGATCAGCTGTTTTAGTTGTTAGCACTACAGTTTCCAGCCAATGATGTAATGTTCTTTGCTCATTCAAAATCATAAATATATGATAACGATGCAGTTATGCTTTATTTAGCTTTTTTAAGGGTCACTATTAGTGACTAAGACTAACACATAATTATGATATGGCCTGACACAAAAAAGCATAAGAAAAAAAAAATCACGATTATATTCCTACTGTCTTTGTTGTAAACTGTGAGAATAGCTGTACACGTGTGTCATGGGCTGTAACTTTTCTTCAAAAATTAATACTGTGTAGTTCCTTCATTTCACTCACCTTTGCCAGACTGCATCTTACGTTCAAGCTGTCTGGTCAGTATTCATTCATTTTTATTTATAATGGCAGACAAGTTTTGTAAGTGGGATTGTGCTTAAAACTCTCAGCTTCCTGTTTGAATAAAAAGAAATGTCTTCTGCCCTAGAAATGGGCCAACAGAATGTTTTAAAGATCTGCAGTGACCTTTGGTCTTCCTCATTTGCAGCTTCTTCTGTCTATTCGGAATAAACAGTTGTATATACCTTCACCTCGGTGTTACATGCAATATGCTGTAGTACTTCTGGAATGTTTTGCTATTTTAAAAACAAATTGAATAGTTTAGTGCAAACAGTTTTATTTTGCAGACTGTTAGAGGAAAATTTGGAGTTAAGGGGAACCGTACTGTTCATGTAGCTTGCTTCCTTCAAGATGGGGAGTTTAGGAACAAATGTTGAGGATTTAATTTTGTAAAGTAGTGTTTAGGGCTTCAAAACAGATTCTGTCAAAGAAACAAGTATTTTTGCTAGGGTAAGGGCAAAGCATTGATTATGTTCTTCAGTCCAGCTGACTTGTGCTTGGCAAAATTCACCTTAGTAGTAAACAAGAAATTATGGCTTTAATGGCCTTTCTGTGATGCTACTCTGGGCTGACTTAGTCTGGACTGATAAAATCGAGTGTTGTGACTTGGCTCTATCGCCTAACCTTGCATGACTCACTTGCCTTTTGTGGAACAGAAGATGTTTGAAAGGAGAAAGGGTAAAGTGGAGTAGTGTTGTAGGATCAGGGATAGACTTTGTGTGAAAGTCCTTCAAATCGGAGTCCTCAAGAGGCAGCCAGCTTATTCTAGAGCACTATGTTGGAACCAAAAATGTGGAGCTCTTCCTGTACATGGACATGGCTTTGTGGCATTGGCACTCAAAAGGTGGAAAAACCAGGTGAGAAAGAATGGAAATAAAGCACTTGAGTACTGCACTGATCATTCAAGTATGTATATGGTTTTAGGCAGAAATGTTGCTCTAAGTGGTTTTACTTCTAAGCTTCCGATAAGTCAAAGTTCATTCAGATGCCAATAATTAAAAGACTTAAGTAAAGTTCTGAAAACATAGTGAGACTGTTTGGGTTTTTTTTATGTTGTTTCTAAAGATGAATCAACATCATCACTTTTCTGTGTATTTCTGCACACCCTCTAGTAAACCAACAGTTGTTCCACCTCTCCTCTGCAGGTGTAGCACCTGTGTTGCCACAGGGCGTTTGTTAGTTCCTTTCAATTGCCTGTTTTCCATTAAGTATTGTGCTTGTTCCCATATTGTAGCAAGTATGTAGGGAAGCTGGTGCTGACTCTTGATAGTAAATGCATTTCTTCACACTTTCAGCTATTCTAGTTAGATCACCTGTCTCTGAAGGTTTATTTTAAATGAAACATGAAAGAAAATGGTTATGTACCCTGTGTACACAAAAACATTTCAAATAACCTCCAGTTGAGACAGCTCTATGCAGAAGTTTTTGTTTGATTATGGTAACACATTTGTGACAGTGCCTTAGGGTTTTTAGTAATGGAATACTAGTTGTGCAATTTTTCTTTTACCTAGAACATAACTTTAAATTTGTAAGCCACAATCCCCAGTTTTAAACAAAACTGCTACAGGAGAGTAGTAGGATGTTGCCTGTTTGTTACTGGGAGTGACGCATCTATAGAATTTAGTGATCCTCAACCTTTAAATTAGCTGTTGGACATAAGCAAAAAGTCATGTTTAAAAATAAGTTTAAAAACAAGTAAAAGACCCAGACCTTTCCATCCTGTCTTTTAAACATCTCGAGCCTGGATTGTTTTTCATATTGCTGTCTGCACTGTCAGATGGAGCTGTCTTTTACAGCTGGTTATATTCAGTCACTGCCAAAAACTTGTTGCTGGATACTTGATTCTCTTAATTCCCCTCCCTCTCTTGAAAATACGAGTTATTTTTTTATATGACTATTGCTTTTATTTGTAATAGGCCAGGTGATAGAGTAGAGAGGAGTCAACAAACATAGCTAAGAAACCTTCGTTTATACTGTAGATGTATGTGAACCTGAAAAAAACTGTTTGCTGGTAATTATAAACATGACAACTTCAGTGCTTTTACAAGTGGTTGGAGTGTGTTATCTATAGATTATATTGCTTAACCTAATATTTTTATTATTTGTAAATGTAGATACATTTTAACTAGCTGTTTAAATAATGAAGTAATTAAAAAGATTATATAAGTCTTTTCATAGGTATCAGTATTAGGGTACTAGAAAAGTTCTATTAGGTAGTTTAGTGTTGCTGGATTCAAAAAGTCTGCTTTTTTAAAGAGTGTTTTCAGGCTTTTAAATACTTTAGTCCTGCAAATGTCTTAAGAGAGATCGTTTCAGCATTTTAGTGTCGTAAATACGCATCTTTATGTAGCCAATGGCAGGTTAGGTAGCTAATTGGGAGATGGACATCCAACCACTTTTATGGGTCTGGCTATTAGCACACTTAGTATTACAGGCCCATAACTTGAAGAATAAAGTATCTAACAGTGATTTCCCCCCACAGTATCCTAGAAGTACACATTGCCTTTTCTTATTACCCTTTGCTTTTTGCTCTTTGGCCAATTTCTGGGCCATATCACTTGTTCTGTAAAAGCAAGCCTTAATTATATTTATTCAAATTATGAAATAATAACTAATACTTAGAATTCATTTCCATTCTTTCATCTAACAACTGCTTTTAGATACTACAAATCGGTTTATTTGCTGTTGTTATACATTCAGATAGCAGCTGTTTATTACATCTTAATAGCACTCCAGTTTACATTTTATTTACACATATCAAGGAATCATAATCTTCACTTCTGTGATATTGTAAACCTTGCAATATTTTAACTATAAGGCTTAATTTGACCAATATGTGTACAAGTTATAAAGTATTATTTCTTATCTAACATTTTTCACTTGTAAACCTATTCTGATTTTAAGGCATCTCATACATTATTCTTAACTTCTGAACTGCTAATGAACTTTTAGTAGTTTTACTTAACTTGGAAACAGTTAACTGGGGGTTTTTTCCAGGCACTAAGACAGAAATTATTGTCTTTATCAAGAGCTCCTGGAGCATTGTTTTCAACCTTTTGGTCCAGCAGAGAACTTTTTTCTCATTTAGAAATACCCAAACTTTTATTTGGCCAGAGCAAGGGTGTTTCGTAAAATGCTGTGTTTTCTTGCCACAAAAACTCTAGGAAGCCCTGTTACGAAAGAAATGCTGTCAAGTGGCTTTCCTCCTGCCTTTATCACTGATGTTCAATAACCATTCAAAACTTACAGGGTCAGGTAAGAGCTTTCTTAATAGAGCAGTGACGTTATTTCTGGTTAGCCTCCGATATGTTATATTTGCTGAGAGTTCCAATGCATTTTTCATTTGTGTTTTTTTTTTTTGTTTGTTTGGTTTGGTTTGGTTTTGTGATTCTATCATCTTTTACAGAAGGGATTTTTTTAATTTTATTTTTTTTAAGTTTAGTATAACCAACTAAGTCTGCCATTGGATCCACTGAGCAGTTATTCAGAAGTGTTTGCTATTGTGTTTTGCTTTAGGAAAATATCCAAAATAATTGGATTGAGAATGCAGCATGCAAAGTATTTTTCCAATAGCAATATTTGGAAAATCTATATGTGAATGGTGCTGTATGCTCATTGTTGCATATATGTGCGTGTTCTAAGCTACAACAGCTTAAGTGAATACTTGACACAACAAAATATGTACTTGAAGACAGAAGAAGAATGAGCAGCTCTGAGTGCTTGGCATATATTTAGAGCTTCAAAATTACACCTTTACTTGCTTGATAATTAAGCTTGTTATTTCTTTTTCTTTAGCTCAGTCTTTTAAGTATTGATCCTGCAAAGACTTGTGTGTGCAATTAACATTCAACGGAAGTGTTCAGGCAGCTAAAATTAGGCAGGTTCTTCAGTCCTTGCAGGATTGGGATCTCAGATTCCTTAATGTTTATATTCTTAAGAAATATTTAAATTTATTTTGCTGTAATGCAAAATATTTATTTCTGAACATCCTGGAATTGTTTTTGTTAGCTTTTCTTAATGGGATATTTGAGGTGGACATTGGGAAAATGTAACTTTTGTTGGAGGAGTTAAGGAAAGGAAAACTATTGTAATGAGTGAGGGGAGATGAATAGCAAACTCTAATATAAAATTTCATTAGCTTTGCCAACAATGGAAACACCACTATTCCATTCCCCAACTTTGCTGCTATGTCACTCTTCAGTAAAAAATAAAAAAAGGCTATATGCTATGAGTGTTCCAAAGGGAATATATGAAGCAATGTCTTGATTGCACTAATTCTTAGTGCTGTAACTGGTAAAGTGGTATGAACTATCTTGCAACACCCTGAACACCGTCAGTGTTTGGGTGTTAAGAACCTGATTTATTTTACATTAGCTCTTAAGTAGACACGTTCATTTGCACATGTTAGTTATAGCATTGACAAGTATTGTAAGCTGTCTCTTTAGAATTAGTATTGTCAAGAGGAAGCTTTTTTATAATCTCTTCTTTATAAATTAGCAATATTGAGGAGCTGACCCAAAACCTGAGGCTTGTCTTCATGCTTACCTGTCTTCATTGCTTGTTTAGAATTATGTGCATTTCTCTGATTATGTGTGTGTGTATATCATCCACTATGTATGTTCATATTTGTTTATGCAGTAAATTTGTGACTTCCTAGGAATCAAAACTCTCAATTAGGTCTTTGTTTCTGTGGGTCAAAGATATACCTGCCTGGTTCTTGATTTTTTTGTTTTGTTTTTTTTTTTTATTTTATATCATACAGTTGCCTTTAGAGAATGAAACTCCACAGAAGCTAGAAATGTGACGGATAAAAAATTAGAGGAGTGATATCTGTGTTGCATAAGATGTTCTGAAGTCAAATATGCTAACAAAGTCAGAAATAGTCTCTAGGAAGTTTGCGTTTATAACTACTACTGTAAATCATCTTTTTTACTGCAAAGAAAAATGCAAGCTATCTTGTGTAAATATTTTACTTTGTTTAAATCACTTCTGCTACCTGAACATAATCTGCTATTATTTATTAAGCCTTGCAAGATTAAAATATTAAAATATCTAATTCGTTTTTGTTTTCACGTTGTAGGTTTTGACTTTTGCCTATAAGCATGCGTTGGTAAATAAAACGTATGGGAGAGGTCTCAAGTTTGCCACAAAACTTGCAGAAGAGAAGCCAACGAAGGACAACCTGAAAAACTGCATTCAGGTAAGGTATATTTGGTAAAGTAATGGGCTATGTTTATGCTGAGTAAGCTTTTAAAAGATGTAAGTCTTTTTCAATTTTTGATACCTTTTACATTGTAGAAGTCACTAAACTTAACATTTTAACTTTATGCAGGCTTTTGTGGCTTGGCCTCCATTTTTAATAGTGATTTCTTCTTTCTTTTTCTGGAGTAGCTAGTTTGAGTAACCGTCATTTTCAGCAGGTTTACTTTCTGGAATTTACTGTGGGGCATAAAGAAAGTAGAGACAACTTAGCCAAAGATCTTCTGCATATTTAAAATCTGATTATGTTGCTGTTTAACCACTGTCATTGTTACTATTATTAATCAAATATTGCGAGTAGAATACAGGTGGAGAATTAATGGAAATTACTGTAACTCCTAAGACAAAATTTTTGTGCATGGAATTGAAAGACTGTAGATCATGTAGAATGGTTTTCTTTTTTCCCCTTTCAGGATTAAGTAATTCAAAGATAGCCAGTTCTCCAGTATATTATCTTTCTGGTCATAGACATCTTTAGTAAGATGTTGATATCAATGCAGCGTTTGTTGGAAGGATTTAGATCTTTAAAAGAGTAAGACCCTAGAGCTTCTCATTGTGGTTTTTTTTAATGTTTGCTTTTTTCCTTCAGCTAATGAAGTTGCTTGGATGGACTCATTGTGCAACTTTCACTGAAAATTGGCTTCCCGTCATGTATCCACCTGATTATTGTGTATTCTAGAAAATCAACAATTGTAAACTTAAAGTGATTTTATATGGGGCAGGATATGAAAAGATAAGTTTGACTTTTTATTGGAACGCATGTTTTCATTACTGAATGCTGATTATTAAACTGTGTGTATTTATCAGTAAAGGCACCTGGGTACAGCTTAATACCTGTTAACCTAACTCCTGTCATCAGGGAGTTTCCTTATTGTGCATCCCATTGCTGGCAATGGATGTGCCAGAACTGCCAACACAAGGATTTGGAATTAGGCTGGAAAGGCTTACTTGCATGCATATTAGGTTCTTAACTGTTACTTTTAACTGCAAACCTGTAAAATCTCTGTATTTTTTACAGTAAACTGAATTTTAACATGTTTGATCTTAATTTCAATTGTATGAAGGCCTTAAAGCTACTTCAAGAGTAGCTAAAAACTTATTTATTAGACTGAAGTAACGGGACATCATTACCTGTATTGTTTGCAAGAGTTTACATTTCATTTTTTAAGAAAAATTCAACCTCTTGAACTGTTACAATGTGTAACTCAGAATTGCTGATGCATAGGTGCTCTTGTAAATCTTCATTTTGGAGTGATTTCAGGCAAACTCAAAAATCCATGTGAAGTTGAGTATCAGGACAGGCTGATAGATGTATAAAAGTGCCAGACAGTTAAATCTTGATCAGGTATTGTAAAGCTATACATATATGTTTAATAATGTTAAAAATGTAAAACACAGCAGAATAAATGTGCAAAGTTGAAGATCAAAAAACCACCATGTGCACTCTGATACTTTAAAAGATTATTTTATAATTAATAAAAACAAATAATGAAGCTGAAAATTGTATTGGTTTCTGAAAGAGTATATAAATGAAACTTGCTGAAAGAAAACACCTTACAAACAACAGAAGTTCAGTGCAGCCCAGAAGGTCAATGCTTTTTGTTAAAGCTTTTTTACTGACTGTTGCTACTAACATTGTTCCTTCAGTGGAGTGAAATTGGTCTGTTTGAGCAGGTCATATATATCAACCAGAAACAAATTGCTATATCATTTGTCTTGTCAGTTTTTTCATAACTTGTAATGCAAAACTGAGATACCACTGCAACTTTACAAATATGTATGCACAGAAGGTGCATTGTAATGCTGCAAAACATTCCAAACTGTAAGGTGCTGCTGTTAAATAAAAATTAGTAATAGTTTTAATTTTAATCTTTAATTCTCTCTTACTGTGGCTTTAAGCAGCTTGACATTTGATTCTGGAAATTCTGCTAGAATGGTTGTGTTAAATATATTGCAAAGTTTTTCCAAAAATTCATAGTCTGCAGTGAATCTGAATTTATTTGCCCATAGTAATACTGTTCCTGGCTTACAAAAATACACCATTGTTGCTAGCAGGGGGTCCAGAGCTGCATGATGGTATACAACATCAGTTGCCAGTATGAAATCATAGCTGTAAGTTGATACAGGGAAGTCTTCGTTGAGGCCTTCTCCCCATACCAGTTTTCTCACTTCAGGTTTGTGCATATTCATGTTCTGTGTATTTCTTGAAATATTATATGAGAGATTTTCAAGAACTTCAGGCAAATCAGTAGCTGTAACATAAGCTCCTAAAGAAAACATGAATTTGTTTCAATTCATAGGAATGTAGTTGAACATTTTATATATATGAAACTTTATCTACATAACTTCCCCAGCTTCCCCCTCGCCGATAACTAGGGTAGTTACTTTATTAACAAAACAGTATTTTACAATAATTTTCATTTTTTAAAAGAGCCGTGACAAACAAAGTTTACTTCAGCTGTTGCTTCATTGCCTTAAAGTGACAGTGGCAGATCTAGATCATCTTTCGCAAGAAATCCAAAAGGAAATAGGAATTTAGAATTTACTAACCTAAGATACAGGCCACAATGGAAACCAAGCCTGTTCCAGCGCCAATTTCCAAAACTTTTTTGTCTTTGAGGTTGAATTGTTCTTGATTTGATTCCAGATACTGAGATAAAGCCAGTGCCTAAAACAGTTAACACATACACATAAGAGGGTAACAGGTAAGTTGCACAAAAATTCATTAGATGTTTTTATACTCAGCTTTTTTTTATACAGTGAAGAACACTGAAGGCTGTAACATAAAAATGTAATACGGAAAGAATTATCATTTGTCCTGTTTTTTATACATATATATATATAAAAAAAATTTAAACAGCTTATTTTTAGTTTTAGGTTTATGGGATATGGATTTGCTACACACTTCTATACACTGTGCATCCTCTGACAGCTCAAGATAGGCAGTGTTTAGATGTGAACCATACGGTCAAAACAGCAAACGAGGTTTAACAATGTGTAAAAAGTAATGTTATGGTTTATTATCATAAATTTTATGGTTTCTTATCACTCATAAAGTATCATAAAATCAGGTTTCAGCAGAGATTTTTTTTTTAAAAACTTTTTTTGTTTTAAATTTTTTTTCCAAAGGTAATATTAAAAATTTGTTATCTACCAACTCAACACTTGTCTATTGATAATAGTCTAAACCTTAAAAAAAGAAACAAATGACCAAGTAACTGCACTGTATGGAAATATTGCTTTGTAAAGATCTTATCAACAGAACGTAAATCGGCTGTTTATAAACAACATTAACCAATGCCAAAGAAACTACTTTTGCTTCTCTTCCTTAGAGTCGTGTTACTGTTTTAACTCTTGTGCTTTTCTTAATGCATCACTGGCTACCTGCTCTGGGAAAGCTGACAGCTAATGAATCACCAGTCCAATTTGTGCAACCTCTTGATTTTCTTGGAAAGTTTTACCATCTGCATTCTGACACCTGATTAATGTATGAACTGATGATCTGACATTTCAAAATAAGATACTGTTTCACCCACCCATATGCTTTCTTTCTCTCTATTGTTTTGAAATTGTCTACCATTTTCTGTGAGCTTTTTCAATAAATGTGGATCTGAAAAATTTTGAAATCCCTAATTTTCATGTCTTTATCAGTTGACCCTCTCTTCCCTCAAAGGTGATTTTCTCAGTCCACATAAAATTCTGTTTTTAAGAACAGGAGAAGCAAAGACTGAAAAACTGTTTGCAAGTATGGTTTTCCATACTGCAATGGAACTGTTCCAGCCTGTTATTTAAAAGAAGCATATTTAATTGTTTTAAACTCCTTTATTTAATCTCTCACAACTTTATTCTTCAGTCTCATTTTTGAACTGCTGATTGTTTGCTTCACAAAGTGACTTGATTGGAAACATGGAGGAAGCTGAACACTTCTTCCTGAGTTCCCTTTCTTAATTTTTTTCCAAATATCTGCATCCGATTTACAAATACTTAGGTGCCACAGTTCTTTCAGCGTGCACTGGAAAATTAGCATAAGGCAGAGCTTTCTGCTGAAGTACTTCACAACTGTGTTCTGCACAGGGAAACCTCTGCTCTCAGAAATGTGATTTAAGAAAGCTTCTTTTATATTTGTGCACCACTGTCATGGGTTACTCTTCTGTCATGTCAGCTTTCTGGCTGCCATTATCACATACTTACCCCCGGCCATACCACAGCTCCAAAGTGTTCTATGGACTCCTGAATGACAATCTGGTGGCCAACATATAGGTAGTGCTCTTTATCAAAGTAGTGGGAAACTCTAGGAACCCAGTTCTGCAGTATTTTAAGAGTTACTGGGGAATCTGTGAGAGAGAAGACACAATTTGTATTTTCATAGGCAGGTGTTCATATGCAACTTGTTAAAAAGTATTTTGTGAAGATAGCACATAGGCAGATGGACTAGAAAAGCTGTCAGGCCATTGGCCTCGAGACTGGTTGCTGTCCAGATACGGATGGTCTGTCTGGCCAGGAAGTGAAAGGAGCAATGGTCATTTCTTGCCATCTTTTGCGTCTGCCTGGGCAATTTACAGTAGAAAATTTTGGAAAAGTCTACTGATTCAAATATATAGCTCTGCTTAATAACAGCTGGAAGACTTTCAGGACCAAGTCATCTTATATTTTGGGGTATGCTGTAGTTCTTGCTATGCCAGAGTATGCCATGTAGGGGTGTGTGCTGTAGTTTTCATTTGTGGGGCCAACAGATATAGAACATTAAGCTGCTTTTTACAAAAGAAGGATTTAGGATTTACTTCTTACACTGAAGAAAACCTGGCACTTTTTAGTGGGGTTTTTTAACCATTCTTCCACAAAAGGAGGTTTGTAAGATGCTCTCCGTGTTGACATACACGGTGCGAGCGTCAGTACTAAATTGTGCTAGCATGTCTCATCATAGTAAGTAAGCTTGTAGGTGAGATTTTTCAGGAGAGCTCTGCTGAACTGCTCCATCTGATTTCACTGAAAACAAGGACACTGTTCTGAACGATGGTACTGTTGTTGGAAGCCTGTTAGCAGGATATGCATAGATGATAGAAAATTATCTTTAACTGCAAAGAAAAATTTTGCTCTGGCTTGCATGGATTTTAGTTGATACCTATCTGGAGTCGTCGGTATGTGTTTGAGCAGTTTAGCCTGTTGAAATTTGTAATACCACAGCTTCAACAGTGCCAGACCAATTAATGCATATTATAATCATGATTCTGATTGTAATTGAGAAATAATTCTAAGATGTCTAAATGAAATTCAGACACCTTTTTAAACATCTTAATTATGGAGATAGTCCTTTTTGTAGATTTGGTCTGATAATAAATACAAACATAAGGGGAAATGGTGGGGAAAAAAAAGAGATCACAAGGAATTGACACGGTGACATCTACTACTTGACGACTGAGAAAAGTGAAAGTATGAAATGCTAACATGCCATGGCAATTGCAATATTTAAATTGGATTAAACCTGAGTGGGATTCTGCTGTGGATGATGCACGCTTGGAGCTGCAAGTGCAGTTTTCAGCTTCATACTGCTCTTCACAGGTTTCTTCCTCCTCAGTTTGGCAGTCCATTACTCTTCGAATTTTGTTAGGGACCGGTTGCTGCTGTGCGGAGATCGTGGCAAAAGAGCTGAAACGGAAGGGAGACAGCAATGTCGTAATAGCTCAGGGGCACTCTCTTTGACATATGAGTGGAAGAAGACAGTGAGTAGTTTGGATGGACTTTGGTTTTGGGTTTTTTTCAATGACAGGTTGAAGAGACAGGAAGCCACAATGGAGACGTGACATCCCAATCCACTGGAAGTTGCTGTGAGCACTTTATGGTAATGCAGTAAATACTATCAGAATTTTTATTTTATCATTTATGCAAAATTTTAGCATTATGTCACTAAATGGATGCCACTAATCAGTATGAAAAGTAAGCTACTTGCATGATACTCCTATCAGTTGAAGCAACAGCTGAGAAAGGTGAACTGTCTTTTAATCTCTGTGACTTTTTATCTGTGTAATTTACCGTTTCCCAAAGAACTCGGGACTTGTCATTCCTGTGATAAAACTGGTTAATTTGCTGCAGTGCTCTTTATTTTGCTACACTGCTGCCAGTGCTCTTTATTTTGCCTCCTTGTACGCTGTTGCCTTCTTTTCTGTGCCTTTTTCTGCAGAACGGATAAAATGTAGTGAACGGCAGAGTATGCGGATTGCGGTCAGGAAATAATGGCAGTGAGAAGTTTGGATCAGTAAGCTTTTTTGGAGAACTGTGTGTGTGCTATGAATTACTGCATCTCCAGTGTACAGGGCAGCACCTGATGTAAGAAGAAACTGCTAGATTCCAGCTAACAAGCGGTAAAAGCAGGAGTAGGACTGAATCTATGTTTGCCTGAGGAGAAACATGGCAGTGAAACTTTTTAGTTAACTAGAGTTTTCTTCAGTGATAGCACCTATGTATGTATGTGTGTGTGTGTGTATTTTATATACCCACACATATATATGTATAAAGAGGAGGAAAAAAAATGGTTCATAACTTGCTCTGGCCAGGGGCTGTAGAAGTTCACCCTTTCCACATTACCATGATGGCTGGACCGTGCTACATTTTTATCCATGACTGGGCTTATTTTGTTCCTTTTTGAGAATGCATACGAGTTTGGTCTCTCCAGCCACATGCACTTGCAAACAAAGTGTTGTATCATTTGGGTTGCATCGTGCTGCAGGCGTGATAGACAGATATCCTGGCCAGAAGGGGAGCGGTTTGGCAGCGGCCGGGAGGCTCAGCAATGTCTGCAGGTAGTTTTTTAGGGAGCAGAGTGACTGCTGACTTGTGCGGGTGGTTTATTTGCACACATGATACTGACACCATTGCAGTTTTACTGATACCTGATATATTCCTTACTGCTGCTCTGTTTATTCACAAGGACAGGATTTGTGTTCTACCTCCTGTAGCACTGCGTTTGTTCAGTCATGGCAGTGATTTTGTACCGTTTCAGAAAAGAGAGCTCTTTAAAGCAAATTGATTTCTACAGATTTTAAAAAATTTTTTTGTATTATTTTATTTCGTTTTCCTCAGAGGGCCTCCATCTAGCTAGTAACAAGTTCTGGCTATGCATCTTTTTTGTATAATTTGAGATACAATGATGGTAGGTAAGAGACTGAAGCTAATGCTGCAGTTACAGCATTCCCTGAGCGAATGCATCCATGTTCACATTTCACACATGAATGGTTTCTGTGCAATCTCATGTAATCAAAAGTATACTTCCAGTTTTCAGCAATGCCTCTTTTTCATATCTTGAGCCAGAATAAAATCTGGTCATGATTTAATGTTTTAGGAGATCTCTGGGAAAATATATTAGGACTTGTAATTGGCATGGTGTGTAATGAAGAGTGTTAGAACTGTTGATGGCTACAGCCAGAAAACACTTACTTGAAGACCCAATCTTCTGAACATTTCATGCTTAAACATACAAGGCACTACATTTTCAAAGTCTGAGGTTTTTGGATGGTTTTTTTGTTTGGTTGGACTTTTTTTCATTTAGTAAGGCTCTTGTAGTATGAAATGTGCACTATTTAAGTGAAAAGCCAATCCTGAAATTACAAAGCAGAAGGGAACTTTGCATTGTCCAGCACCCTTATATGTAAAAGCCGGAAAAACTTGTTTAATGAATAAACTGTTTACCTTGTCAGTTTGGGTAGAAAGTGGTCCTTCTGTATTTTTTAATTTGCTTAGATCGGTTCTTACTGTAACAGGTCAAAATTTAAGTTGACTATGCATAGCAGCGCGTACCACAAAATAGCTTGGAAACAAGCTTAGTAAACATGTATTTGTTGTTCCACTGTTATGTACTTGCAGTAAATACAGTTGCATCTCTGATCATGAGATAGAGATATATATATAGACCCTATTATCACTCATTCAGTACAGACTGAATTCTAAATTAAATTTTCAAAATAAAAATTGGTATGCTTTCATGTGCTTTGTCCTTTGAGCTCTTCTAAAAGAGAAGTCTGCTTAAATATTTACAAAGGTGCTTTATTGTTTTTATTAAATCCCTTCTTAAAAAGATCAGGAGGTCTAGAAGAAGATCCCTAGAGGTTACACTGGTACTGTGGTGAGACTGGTGTGGTCTGTAAGTCCATCAGTTGCCTGAGTTCTTAGGTGGTAAACTGGGGGAATAAAGATTATGCACTTTGTATTTGTATGTCACCTAACACACTGGGCTCTGATTTATGCTTGGGGCTTCTAGATGCTATAATAATATCTTCTCATAGGTGTAGTTTTTTCAAAATACAAAGGTGGTGTTGGGTTTGAGGGGGTGAGTATTTTGGGGTTTTGTTTGTTTATATTTTTTTTATACAGTCTACTGCCATAACTTAATTATATATCTCATAAATGACGTAAAAAGTAAGGCTTTTCTTCACTGCAAACTACAGGACAGAGTTAGTCTTGTAATTGCAAGAATTCAAGTATATTAGCATCTTGGTCTTAATGATGTAGAGCCTTATTTTATCACTTGAAATGACAAACTGTACCTGAAGATGACAGACACAAGTGAGTATTGAGTAAGCTATTTGCAAATAGGTGGTGTTTGCATTATTACAGACCCTATGTGTAATATGGTCAAGTTGCTGCTGTACTTCTAGAATTTAAATACTGATGTTTCTTACTATTTGGACATTTTTCTGATCCATATTTCACTGAAAAAGATACACCTCTAAAAGCTTTTTGATTTAGTATAATAATATTGCAACCAAAATCTGTTCCCGTAGAAAATGTTGTCTCTTTCTGAGTGTTAGCAGCTGATTTCTTTGCAAAATGATCCTGAAGGGAAATCATTATTAAATTCTCTGCTTGCCTAAGTTTTTAAACCTGTATTGACTTCACTGATAGTGTTAAATTATTTTGAACAAAACAGCTTACAAAATCACATTTGATTTCCTCAGAACCTAAGGAAGAAAGAATAGTTCACAAAATTATATCGACCTGACAATGCCATATAAAATTAACAAGGTAATTAAATGATGTAGGGTACATTATAAGATGATAAACCTTAAGGTAACAGGTTATGCCCTGTAAGATCAAACTTTGTACCTCTTGATTTCCAAAATCCATTGCTTGGAAAGCGCTTTTCAAATCTAGCTACGTGCCCCGTCCCCCTCCCTCCCCCAAAAAGTAGGTTAGCGAGCAGTACTGTGTCACTGGGTCTTCAGCACTAAACACAACTCTGCTGAAATGTGACTGTCACCTCCACACAAAGTTACACAGCATAGTCTGTTTTAGTCTGAATTATTTGGGCAAAAGGCCATCTGCTCACATTGGAAATGCAACTGCAGCGTGCTCGCTGCGAGGTAGGACTTGGCCATAGGCTCATACCCTACACAAACATCTGTGCTTCTTAGAGCTGGTGCGATTGTCTCATGTCCTCACGCACTAAATTAAAAAAAAAAGTATTATAAAAAGGTGACTATAAATGCTAGGAAATAAAGGAAACGTCAGTGCTAGGAACATCGCTACAGTAAACCCCTACGATATTTGAGTCCACAAGGTAAATGCACCCGCATAGCGAAAAGCAGCAGTGACGGTCCCTCCTCGCGCAGCAGCGGGGTTAGGGAAGCTGGATTTCGTCGGCTAACGCAGCTGACCCGCGGTACCGGAGTTGGGACGGAGGCATTTCCTTTGTTAGTTAGCGGGGCGCGCGGCAGCGCCTCGGGCGGGGTGAGCGGGACGGCTGCGTGGGTACCTGCTGTGACGAGCGGGCGCTGGAAGTTCCCTGCGGGCGGATGCACGCTCCAGAGGTTTTTATACGGGCGTGCACCTGGAAGGAATACCTCTGCGCCGACCAGTCGGATTGCAGGCTATTTAGAGTAACATTACCAGGCAGCGCTCGAAGAACTCGCTGTGTGACACTAAACTCCTGGACAAAAGGAAAACGCTCTTGGGCTTTCAAGTCCCCAGCGTACCAACCTTCAGAAGTAAAACCTCGGCTTCTTCCAGCCTCTTGTTCCGTTTTTGCAGGTTAAGCGTTCCCTGCCTTCACCTCACGGTCTGCCGTGCTGACCCAGACGAGCAACTTAACCGTGGGCAAACTCGCGCATAAATACTGTGTGTGGCCACTTGGCAGCAGCCCAAACGCAGAGAAAAGTTCACGAAGCTCTTGCTGCCAGGAAAAGGTCAAGTCTTCCTCGCTCCGCTCAGCGCCTGGCTGGGGAGGCTCGGGGTGCCCTCCCCTGCCCTGGGCCGCGCAGAGCTGGAGTCCTGAGGAAATAGCTGCTTTCCCGTCGTCTTTAGGGCAGGTGGAAACCGCAGGAAATGCTACGCCTACCGAAAGGGAGGGAGCGCACGTGAAAGTCACGCTTTCACCAGGACATCTTGTCTTGCAGCTGCTTGTTTTAAAACAGATGGATTTTATAGATGTTGGAGATAAACCAAATACGTCGTCTTGACACATTTCAAGAATTTGCGAGCTTTATATGCGTTTACCACTTTGCTGCCCTTCCGCCCTCCCTTCGCCTTCTTGGAAAAGATTCTATAGAAAGAAATTCAACTCGAGGATAGAAAAACGTAAAAGGAACTTTGAAAGTCTTAAAGCCAGAGAACAACCCCGGCTCATTAATGAACAGCTGAAGGTTGGCAATAGAAATAAGGTGGGGAACGTAGATTTTTTGACTCGGTTTATAGGCATTTGCATCTTTGGGTGAACAGCTTTTGAATTCAGGTAATGGAAGAGTGGCAAAGGCGAAATGAGCCTCTGTCGCTGCGGCTCTGTATTTCACACGTCAGCTGCTGCCTGGCTCTAGCAGTCGCACCGAGTACAGGAAACACTTGGCTGCTCATTCAGGTGCTCGCCCGTTTCTTTCCTCTGAAATGTCATAGTTAAAAACTTTTTTTTTTTTTTTTTTTTTAATACTCGGGACCTCGTCTTAACGATATTAAGTGTATTAAGTTGATATCGTAGACGTTGCATTTCACGGGCCCGCCTGGCTTACGAGCCGTGCAAATGAGCGGCCCCGAGCTAGGTCAGCAGCTGTTATTAGAAAGGAGAAGGCAGATCCGCCGCCGGTGGAGTGACTGCCATACCTCTTTTAAAGACGTGGTCTTTTTAGCAGGCACGTTCCCGCTGTCATATTTATTGTATTTTTGTCACCGGGGGTGAATGTAGCTCAGACTTGTGCTGCTGTTAAAGTTCTGTCCTGAGCTTTGGCAGTGGGATCGATGCTCAACAGAAATGCCTTATTTTTTAAATCAAATCAGAGGAACGGGCTTACTCTGTATTGTGTCTCTTGTGTAAGCAACTAAAAAGGATGGCAACTGTAGGGACAGCGTTACAGCCTGTTCACAAATCATGTAGGTATGGCTCCGTTTCTTGTTTGTAAGTGCTACAGAAATCAACACTGATACTCTGGAATGTAGCTGCTGTTGGCATATTTATAAGTTCTATAAATGCTTCTTGTGCTACAGTCTATCTCCAAGCATTTCTTATTTAACGCTGAAAATGAGTGTTGTCTGGATGTGGAATTGAAATGGAATTAAAACATCCCCAGGCTTCTGTGAACAGGGAGTACAGCACCTCAGTTCTCTGGGTAAAAGGGCGATTTTCAGTTACTAACTCAACATCCAATTCCACAAAATCAGAATTATTCGGCTGGCTTTTCTGTTTTCCGTAAAAACTCATGGGAATTTTGCTATCTAGACCATTTGTGGAAGACAAAACGCAACAGGCTGCCTAATGCATTGAGGTGAATCAAACTCCAAATAGAATGTATTTATTTTTAACCTGAGTATTGTGGCTTGGGGTTGGGGGGGAGGGGGGGTTAAGTCTGGTTATATGAAACCTAATTGGTGGTGTGGGTCTTTTCCCTTTTTCGTGCTGTCAAACTACTAGGAAAGCTGGGAAGGGTATTCTTCCTAACTCTGCCTGTCCCTGAACTCGGCAGTAGCATCCTCTTCAGTGTATAGGCAGGGTAGAACTATATTCATATCATTGGATTATAGATTAGAGTGATTTAAATTTAAAAGGTCCTCTGCCGCTAATAGTAGCGAGTTCAGTGTAAAATGATGTGAAGTTGTTAAAACCTTAATTAAAAGACGGTGAGAAATAGGTATGAAAATGTTCAGGTCTTCTCTGAACCCCTCAGGGGCAGGACACCTGCCAGATCCGTGCCAAAAGAAGGCAGAGTTAAACAAGAAAAGTCAAAAAGGATATTCTTATCAATGAGATTAGTAGTCGTGAATCACCAGGACCAGATGGTATTTACCCAGAGCTCTGCAGTGAAGATACCACTGTTGGTGTTAGCTGATAAATAATAAGGCATAGTGTGGAAAAGGAAGAAGGTTTTGTATGTTCTTTGAAAGTGTCTACGAACATGTAGTTCAGGGTCTTCCAAGAGAATACAGCGTACGTGGATTTCCACAAGCTTTTGATAAGGTCACTCTCTAGAGACCCTTACAGAAATTAAGCTTTGCTGGGATAAGAAGGGGGAGTTATCTTTTGTTTTAGTAATTTGATAACAGCGAGGAGGTGCTAAATGGTCAGGTTTGCAGTGTCCCATGGGGAGCTGTGCTAGCGAGTATATTCCTAAAAGCTAATGGGAAATGAAGAGAAGAGTGTGGTGACAATAATGTAGAATTATTTGAGAGAGTGAAAAGAAAAATAAGCTGGAGAGTTCCAAAAGGATCCCTGGCACGTTATGAGAGGTGATAATATGATAAATGAAGTTTGGTGCTGACAAGTATAACCTAATACACAGGGACAGCCTCTAACTCGGTACCACCTACGAAAGAGATCTTAATGGCACCGGAGATGGCTATATAAAAACACCCTTGTAAACCACATCAGTAACCAAAAGCGTAAAGGGACTGTGGCATTTTTTATAGCGAGAAGGAAAAAACAAACAAACAAACAACAACAACAAAAAACCCAATGAAAAAGGAACATTGTTTTTCCACTCTAGGAGTTCAGTTTGTCTCTCACGTTCAGTGTGTGACTCAACCCTTCGATTAAAACATTCAGGGTCTCGGAGCTCCTGCAGGATTTGCCGGCGGTCCTGGGTGGCCTCCTGGATGACTGAGGAAGAATAGCAGGCTCCCAGTTCTAGAGCAGATTCTCCTCGTCCTTATTGCTGGGTGCATTTGCTGGACTTTTCTGGATGTGCAAAGCATGTTTGCATTCTCCAAATCGCAGGGACTTCTTAACTGCTGTCAGCGGCCAGCTAAATGTCTACAGCATGGTGTTGACAGGGCCTGTGCTGTTAGCTGAAGTACGAACAACTGCAAGGTGAAACTCGTTCCAGGTTAGCATCTTCAGCGTATGGGGTTGGGGGTTTTTTTTGTCCTATTCCTCATGGCTGTGGGGTGAATCCCCAGCTAAAGGCATCAATACCCGAAGGTAATACTGGTGGCCCTCATGATGAGCGTCAGCCAAAGGCGTAGAGCAACACAGAATATGATCCTCAAACCGAACCCACTGTCTTCATCATTTTTAAAATGAGAAATCCTTTCTCCTTGGTATGGGCCTTCCCTTGCTCACCTCGCTGAGGTGACTCGGGGATGGTGACTCAACCACTTCCCTGGGCAGCCTCTTCCAATGCTTGACCAAAGCATTCTTTTTTTTTTTTTTCCTTTAACTGATTTAATGCTGCGTGTTAAGTTAATCAGGCGTAGCCTTATTAGCACATACAATGCGAAGACGCACATCTCAAAGAAGGCAGCAAAGCAGAGTGTTGCCAGATGAGTAATTATTCAAAACCGTGCTACCACAGAGGGGACCTGCATGTTCAGGAGCATGGAAGAATGAAGAAATGCTCCAAGATTTTATGCTGAGAAGAGGAGCACCAGGCTGCGCCCGCCTTGCCAGCGGCTCCAGACTGCCCGGAGCTGTGTGTCGTGTATTTGATGCCCGCCCTGTCCCTCCCTGGCGGCGCAGGCGCTGCCCCTCGGTAGCAAAGCTGTTGGGGGAACCAGTGCTGCATCCCTCGGGCTCACTGCAAGAACCAAGACGGTGAGGAATGGGAGTATGAATCGAGTATTTATTTCCATGGTCTAACCGTCCCCTGAGACTTGGGCTGCTCTGGATTAGGCTGAAGAGCCTCGTCTATGTGAGAACAGATGTGCTCTGCACTCCCGGCGTCCAGCTGCGTGATCCGCTGAGCAAGCGCTCTTCCTGCCCCGTGGGAAAAGCCAGGGGACAGGGGTGTCAACATCTGGGCTTGGGTGGTCCGAGTAGGACCTCCCTTCACTTGTCTTTAAGTGAAGAGCCCTGGGGTGTTATTTCAGCACACGCTCTGTAATACCCGAAGTAAAGTTCCTTTTTTTTTTTCCCCTAGTAATTTCCTCGTTGTTGAGGTTTTTGTCCAGCATCTGTATGTGTCTCCTTCCATAGCAAAGACCCGTTACGTAAGTGACCACAGGTCATTTAGACGCCATGCACTTGCATGAGGAGATTGGTTAGGGAGGTACAACAGTGGAGGGAAGAGGGAGGCGCAACATCTGGCACTGCTGGATGTGAACAGTGTGTTTGCGTTGTGTCACGGGCGAACCAGATCCTTTGCCCTCATATTCATGTATTGACAGCAGATGGGATATAACATACCCATGGATTTTTTTTGCAGCTGATTAACTCCTGTTTTATTACAAAGCCACACGCTTCTGCTCCCCTCAGCAATGGGATTTGGGGATGTCTCCAAGCCTCCTGTAGTTAATTTTTCAAAATCTGAAGCTGTTTGCCTTCAAGGGATTGTTTTAGTTTGGATTTCCTTGTTAATCTTAGTTCTGGTCTGTATTTGGGCAGCACTGTTTTTAATAGGGAGAGGTTTTTCCCTTGGTGCCACCTCTTCCTCATCTGCTGAGGCACCCCACCCGTTTGGAGATCTGCTGCTCCCTGGGGAAAGAAGTCATTAAAGCTGAACTTTCATCTTGAACTCTCTCAAAGCTTAGGAAGAATTTTACCTCTTTGCTTCGGAACCCTCTGCCCTGCCACGGGGTGTTGTCTTACCTCCCGTGGTCCCTCTGCCATTTCTCAGCCCGTTGCTCTGAGAAGGACTCGATGCCACCTGCTATTTTTTCCTTATGGCAAGGGAAGAGATCTTGAACTAATTCCATGGGGCTTTTTATAGAGCAAAGATTGTGATGGTCTGAATGTACCGAACTGGAAGTTTTACAGCGGGGCTGCCTTTACTCGGTCTGTTTGGGGCTGGTTACTATACACACAAGTGAGGGACCGACTTAAGCTGCCCGTGTTAAGGATGAACGGACCACTCTCAGTGCTGCAGCTTGGGTTGACTGCAGTTGCCATCACACAGAGGTAAAATTGGCAGGGCTTTTTTTAACAGCCTGTTTTGTGGGGGACACTTAGTTATCCCCCTGTTGTAATAGTATTTGCCTAGGATTAAATTCTGCTGAAGGCAGGGAGAGTTTTGTTGTGGTGAGAGGTGACTGAATGGCCGAATAACAAGAACGCAAGATCTGATTAAAGGTGTCCCGCTGAAGAGTCTCCTTGCTTCTCTTCCACTTGTGAAAAATCTGTGTTTCTCTAGAAGGAAGATAAAAATGGATTTAAAGTAATTTCAAATGCATGACTAATGAGTAGCT
Source organism: Phaethon lepturus (assembly GCF_000687285.1). Lineage (NCBI taxonomy): Eukaryota > Metazoa > Chordata > Aves > Phaethontiformes > Phaethontidae > Phaethon > Phaethon lepturus. The sequence continues at coordinate 24,312 of NW_010512691.1, forward strand.
CAAGCAACACTTACCACTAAGCAATTAGTTTTGCAATGGGAATGATTTAGAAATTAGTCTTTGCAGACCATTATTAGAAGTAACTTGACCTTATTAAAAAGAATCATATGGAAGAGTCTCTATTGACTTGGCAGCCACCTTAATGCAATGTTTTTTAACAAACGTGGCCTTCTGTGAGCTTAACTGTACAAATACAAAGGGCGATAGAAAGTTCCAACCCAAACTGTTCTATGATTCTGTTTCCTTAACTATTGTGCGTGCAGATCAAAGCAGCTCTGTGCCTGAATTAGCCCTCAGCCTTGATGACATTATTGAAACCACAGATAAAGTGTTAGATTGTGACCATAAGGTAAATTTGTATGAATATAGTATTTAATCATTTCCTCAGGTTTAACTGTAAGGGGGCTCTTATGCATTTGGTATTGTGCTTTTTGTTGTTTGTTTGTTTGTTTGTTTGTTTTTCATTTATAGAATGAGTTTGGGTGCAAAAGGCGTAGTTTGAAGCCACCAGTTTTGCTTGGATTTAATCAACATCTGCGTGCTGCAGTATGCAATATGTTTGAACGCTCAGCAGGCTCATCTAAACAAGAACTGCAGAATTTAATCCGGAGTCATTACTAATATTTATTTCTAAGAAATCTATTAAGCTCCTACATCCATCATCGCATCTTTGTAACTGCTTTCCAGGGCTATAAATGGGCTGTAAATTCAGTCCTGACTTACCTGCTCTGTCTTGCTGTGCACCTGCTTCACAGGCAAATCCCCGCGGGCTGTCTCTTAAGGAGGAGTAGGATGCTGACTTTGCTCTATTCCAGCCTAAAAGGACCACAATCTGGGTATTTAAGAAACAGCTTGCATCCTACGGCAATCGGAAGTCATCATTAAGCCCCTTCCGAGCTCGCTAAAGAGGGAGCTGCCGGCACTGTACCCCTCGTGATTTCTTTGGGACATCAAACCCAGTTCCTGGCTTTGGTCTGCAGAAGCCCGGATCGGGCTTTGCTGCCCTTTGGGGACACAAGGCAAGGTTTGACTGTTTGAAGGGAGAGTTTGGGCTTTTTTTTTTTTTTTTTTTTAATCAGATCCTGGGCCTTTGGATCTTGGCACGTTTCCTCAGCTTCCCCTGCCGTAGCCGGCGTGTTTTGTGGAGGCGGGAGGCGAGACGTCCCAGGAGCTCGGCTCCAGGGAGGTTGTCGGTCTTGGCAAACCTTTTGTTGTCCAGCTGCCTCTGCAGTCACGCAGCGTGTGTGCAGTACGTTAGGAACGGCCCAGAGAAAGCAGAGTTACGTTATCTGGAAAGTACCGGTAATACTTAAAGCTATGGAACCCTGGCAGCTTTTGTAAGGCTGTTCAGAAAAGATATTTTGGGATGACTATT
>NW_010512691.1:25905-26105 GCF_000687285.1 Phaethon lepturus
TTCACGGAGCGTGTTTGCAGCACTTCGGCGCAGACAGAAGCCCGGAGGAGGGGTGGCCGTGCTCTGGCAGGAAATTGCCATCGGGTGAAATGTGTGTCATGAGTAACGGTGCCCTGAGACAGAGCACGGGCTAATCCAGCGCTACCGCGGTAGCGATCCCGGGCAGCTACATCTGGTGTTACAAGCCTGGTTTTGTCTCG
>NW_010512692.1:0-3452 GCF_000687285.1 Phaethon lepturus
TTGGCCGCGCTTGCCCCCGTCCGGGATGCTGCTGTAGAAAAGGGCGAGCAGGGCAAAAAAAATTGAAAGGGACTGGGAAGAAATTAGCGGAGATGGAAAGTTTGTAGGATGGTTGTGGCAACTCTCCCAGCTGGCTGCTGCTCGCTGTCCTGCATGGGTCGTGGTGTCTGCTGCTCCTTGCTGCCCTGGTATTCTACGAGAAGCGCTACTGTGAGGATAGTATAAGCCAGTCCTCTTGTTTCTTTTCATAAGAGCTGTGCATGAGCTTACTCCTTCTCTTTTTTTATTTTTATATATATTTGATAGTCTGCAGCTTATAAAAAATAATAGTCAGTCATTCACTAAGTTTGCTAATGAATTTCTTAGGTAGCTCCTATGCCAACTGTTTTCTGCTTACGTGTGGAATGCACCAAACTTCTTCCACAGCTCCTCCAGCACGGTACCGTGCCAGGAACAGGCCGCTCGTCTCTGCCGGCAGCCTGGCATTGACAGAGCCCTGGTCTTCACACCCTGCTGCCTTCGGAGGGAGGGAGGTGTGCGGGCAGAGAGCTGCGCTGCAGGAGGGCCCGGCGTGCTCTTACACAGAGCCTCCAGCTGGGAGCCAGCAGGTGAGCAGGGGCAGGCTGCAACGAGCCAGCGCAACCCTGACCTTTCCCCAGGCTGAATTACACTTGGAGAGCATGTTGTAACGAGAAAACCCGGACATTTACAAGGAACTGTGAGGTATATTTGATAGATACATGCTAGTTTTAATCCAAAAGAAAAACACAGAGACTATTTCACTTTTTATCTTACTCACCTCGCTAGGGAGGAAAAAAACCCAAAAAAGCTCAGTCTTAGCAGTGATGACTTCTGGGTGGCTCTTGCTTTTTGTTCATAAATTGTCCTGACAAGTTTATCAATGCTGGAAAAGAGTTTATTTTTTCCACAAAGAAAACACGGTCTCCTAGGTTGACAGTACAGAGAATTTGCATATCTTCCCCGCACTATAGCAACCCTACATTTGAAAATATTCCTGAATCTTGTCATATCTTCTGACCAAATTGCTCAAACCTTGGATGTCAGGGAGCAGCATTGCTTATGTGTTCGGAGAACAACAGCCTCAGAGGAAATTTTCCCAGCGTGCAGTCAGCTTGATGCAGTGAGGGTTGGGGGTAAAACAGATGATACTGTGCTTTTTAAATACACATATAGTTAGGCTCTATTTGCTAATATATTTATGTCTCCTACTAGCCTATTTCTGCCAATGAATCGTGCCCTATATCTGCTGCCAAAGTTTAACACATAAAGCACCAAAAGGTTGTGCCTGAGGTGCTAAATTGCAAAACACATTTGACAGTCATGTCTGTTGAATGAATACATGGTTGTACTGTGCCAAGTTTCTTAAGTCCAGAAGCAGGATCTATTGAAACCCCTTTATTTCTAGTTAAAGGTATGATTTTTTGTGAAACACCTAAAATTTTAAGGCTGAAAATAAGCAATAATTGAGTATTATACTTGATCCCAGTTCATCTCTGGTGTAAGGAAAAAAATGAGTGATTTATTTTTTGTCATACGCTCACGTGTCTTAAATAGCCTGGATGGACACGGGCCAAGATTTGCAATCTGACATCGATGGGATTTTCCTGGGTAAGAAATGCAGGTTTACACATCCCTCTTTTTTTTTTTTTTTAACTATGGTATTTCATTAGTGTGGTAGCCAGCTTATCAGCTTGCTGAAGTCATGCTAATGATGTCTTCTACCTATGTAGCCACAAAAAGAAGATACTGGGAGCTACAATCTTTTCATCTTTCATAGACTGAATTCTCACTCAACTCAAGACCAGCCTCTTACCCACCTTTAAATGCTGTTTTTCTCAAGGACACCTCCAATTGTCTTAGTTTCATCCAGCCATGCATTTTTCAGAGGAAACAGAAAAATGTAGAAAGGACAGAATAAACAATTAAATAGCACCTGTCACATGAGGAAAAGATATATCTGAAAAATTAAAGAATGCAAACTAAAGGCAGCCAAGATCAATTGCTGAAGTGCTGAATCTGGGGTTCTATGGAGCTAGAGCCATACTGCCCTGAGAGGTGATTTCTGAAGCCAGGTATCCAGCCTCACTCCCAGGAAAACAGTCACCATGTACCCAAGTAAACACTGCAGATTCCTGTGCAGAGTCTCAAAAACAAACAAGCAAACAAACAAATAAACCTTAAGCAAGAAAGGGCTTGCTTTCTTTTGGATTCTGCAGGGCCTAGAAGAAGACAAAAAAAAGTTTATCTGCTCAAATACAGACATAATGAGTGTATCGATACTAAATGTAAATGTATTCTTTAAAGCTGGTATGGACTGTTTCTGAGATCAGAAAATTATGACTGTGAAATAACTCTCAACTGGAATCTAATTATTCAACATGCGAGAGAGAGTGACTTCAAACCCCTACTTCATGTAAGCTTGATCAGTTTTCTGTAGGATCAGTGTAGTCCTGCTGTGCCTCACTTTCTTCCTCCTTCATTTTCAGCATAACCAAGACACAGAGAATACCCACTTTCCTTCTTTAAATGCTATCAAGTTGGAATTTTAAATTGTTCACATTGTTCACAGTGGCAACTATTACTGTAGATCTTGAAGCAGTTGCTCCCAGCTAGATGTAGTAGTTCCTGTGATTTAAAAAAGGAAAGCAGAAGCTTAATGTGTACTACTTAGTTACCTGTAGATACCTAAAAGACTCCACATGACAGTAACCAAAACATGAAAAACAGAAGACATGAAATTTTCACGTGTTATAGTAATTTACCCTACAGAAAAGAAGAAAATCTTGACCTACTTGAGGAGAGAGGGCTATTATATTCATTCTGCTTATACAGAAAATAGAGTGTGACATGTGAGTAAACCATAAAGTTATAAGAAGGAACAAGTTAAGTCATGCCAGTTGTTAGGAGTAATTCTGCAGCTCTGTCTGGCAGAAATGCTCATTGATGTCGTCGGGAATTAGGCATGTGAAGAGACTGAGGAATTGCATCCCAGTTATTGTGGTTATTTAGAGGTAGGGCCAATACAAGGGAATTACAGTCTTGGCCTCCTAAGTCAGTACAGCTGCACAGCGTACAGCTCAGCGTGCTCCCGGGATTAACGTGCTGCTCGTGGGAGCTGCTGAAGGCACTGGTGCAGTGGCAGGGTTGCAGTACCCTTTCTTGAGTTTAGCAGTGTTTTAGGTCTCCTGCAGTAAGTGTTCACGGTGCCTCAATAGCCGATGTTTAGGCACGCAGAACCCGTGTTCAATTCTTCGATGGCTTGGTAGTTTCTTACACAGCTCAGAGAAAGAGTTTCTCACCGCAGAGTGAGACCCAGACCAGTCAGCAGGTTGGCTATGGAGTTTATCCAAGTCATGAGGCTCAAGATGCAAGTTCATAATTAGCTAAAACCAACACAAGGCTACAGAGACTGCAGAAAGACAGTCCCACCG
>NW_010512692.1:3483-11563 GCF_000687285.1 Phaethon lepturus
CCCATCCCTTGTGGAAAGCCACAAGGGGGGCTTCACCCTTTCTCCTCTTGTTGAAACTGTGCTGACAGTCAGCAAATAAATTAACGCTTCTCTGAGCTAAAAGCAGATTTTAAGGCAAACCTAGCAGTTAGCATATTGCCCTGGAGAGCTCAACCTCCAGTCCCAGTCTGACAGCTGACCCAGTACTTCATACCAAACAGCTTTCCGAGAGGAGTGTGATGGTGTCATGTACTCTACAAGCCAACCTTCCAGATGCTCGTGTCATCTGAGCGAGGATTGACAAGGTAACAGTACACAGTGGTGAGACTCTTGTAATGTGTATTCGTGAGTACACTCAGGGACACACATGCCATGTCACGTTTCTCGGTTTGTCCGCTGTTACCAAACCCATACAGGGGTAAGACTTTTCTATGGCAGATGTCTGCTGTTTGAAAACATATGTCTGGAAAAAACCCAAGAAAAAGACGAAAGGGCTTTATTACTATGGTGATAAGATACCACTGGATAGATGGGTGATCTCAAGAATTTTCCATTTGTACACTTCAGTCTTTCATTTTCATCAGTGAGAGTTGAAGTTCATGCTGATTTTTGATAATGCCTTATATGGAAAAATCACTTTCCATGGCCCATATTTGTGTTACTCTCGTTATTTACTGACAGAAGAATTATCCATTAAGACATTTCTTGCAGAACAAGAAAATTTAGTCTTTCCTGCAGCACAGCTAGAATATTGTACAGTGCAGTGTGTCAGAACATAGGGGCAACAAATTGTAATGCATGCAAAGCATATCTGCCTCTCAAGTTCAGTTAGAGATTTCTTTTTTAGTTCATATCTTTCAAGATAGCTTGGCAAAGCATAGCACAACCCCCTCAAAATAGTGCTGTTTTATTGGACAGATGTTAGTTAACCCAGCTTAAAGCACCATGAACATCCCTTAGAGCTGATACTCCTATTGCAATATAAACCTTGAGCTATAGTTAGTACTTAGCATCCCCAATTTGTATGTTGGCTTATTTTACAAAGATTCCAATGATAGATTTTTTGTTAGAGGACAGCATGGATAACTAAATTATAGAATCAAGATAGTTATTGTCTTCCGTTAAACATTGTTTCCGATGTTTGAACTTCCATTATTTCCCTTTGCAGCTTATTGATGCCTATGTCCAGAGCCTTCCACAAAGGAGATGAGACATTTTACTTGTATGTGAAACCTAGATTTAAAGGTAAATGAAAAGCTCTTCTATTTCTTCAACTTCCAGTTAATTAAATGAAAGAGCCTTTTTCTCTATTTTCTGTACCTCGCATATGCTCACATTTCTGGTGAGCATCACATACCTTGGGTATCACACTACCAAGAAGACACAAATAGGAAAGAGTTTGGGAAAAACAACTTTCCAATGTACCAAGACAGATTAAAAGAGCTGTATATCTTCAGTTCACTAGTGGCTGGTTTTAGATATTTCTCTAGTCCTGATGTGCAACTCTGACAGTAGTGTACCTGCAATGCCAGAAGCAACATGATCCATGTGTGAGGTCCCTGAGAGCAGAAAGTTGGCAGGAGGCTGAGAAGGCACAGGACCCTGATAAATGGCATTTTCTAGCCATAAAATATGGCTAGGTAAAAATCAGGACCAGTAAAATAAAATCCAAAGAAAACCAGAGGGAGGCTAAGTCAGTTTGAATTTCAGGCTTTCAGGAGTCTCATATGTGAGCTTCCTGCTTCTTTGTACAAATATATTTTGATTTTGATCCTTCTGCTTCCTAACTTCCATCAACTTCATTCTTGGATTTTATCAGGACAATGATTTCTGGAAAAGACAACTGCTTTACCTGCTCTCCAGGCTTTCAAAGTCTGACCCAGATGGCAGCCATAACTGTCATGAGAGCACACAGAAAATGAACATAAATGCATCTAACTGCGTAATAAGAAAAAATATCATATCAACTTGTTAATCTCAGGACTGAGCACTGAACATCTGGATACACTTTATCTCAGGAGCTGGGAAACTTCTCAAAATTCTGCCACGGCACATCCCTGACAGCCCTGCTGTTCACATGTTTGACATTGCTGCAACAAAGATTGCTAATCTTGCTAAATGGTGAGCACTCATCTGCTCAGGGCTACTGTAGTCTGAAACTGAAGAACTTACATAATGCCTCATCCAAGTCAGACTTTAACTTGGCATCACTGCAGTGAAAGATTAGCGAGGTAACCTATTGCATCATCTGCCACTTGTCGTTACCTTGGGTTGACATGCTGTCAGCTCCTGAACTTCCCCATTCAGGACTTTAAACTAACCTTAGATTTTCTAGAACACCAAATACTTCAGAAAATTACATGTTAGAACAAAGGACTTTGCTTTAAAATCCATTATTTTAAAACAATTTATTTCATAATTATTCTTCTCAAAAATCACACAAGTTGAGATATCAGAAAGACGACAAGCATATTGCCGAAAGGAAGTAAGATCTTCAGAAAGCAGAAAAATCTTGACAGAAATTACCTACTCCTAAACTATCATACGGCTACTCCCTAGAAGGGACAAATAAACTAGTAAAGCATTCAATCCATTCTTTGCTGTCTGCGGCTCGTTTATCATTTCTTCAAACTAATGCTCTTCTGTAGTCTTTTCAGTGAAATGCAGCATTTCTTGAGTTCACCGATACCTGCCACTTTCAGTGTAATTCAATGGAAGGGACTGCGTAATGAGAAAAGCTGTCAGTCTAATGGCTATCCACAAACTCTAAACAAGAGGTGTCAGCACAGGTATTTGATGTTGGGACATCATCACAGAACTGACCTAACCTGAGAGGACAAGGTTTCAACTCGGCTGACTCTTGATTTGTTAAGTTAGGTACTTAAAGACACAAAACCCGATGTCTTTGAAGGTTCCTGTTTTGCAAAGTCTATGTATCCCTCTAAATTCTCTCCTTTTTTAAAAAAAATTAATGTTTAAGGCTTCTTTCTTTAAACAATAGCAGTAAAATAATTTCCATGATAAAAGCTACTATAACAAATCAGCATGTGTAGAAAGGAGTAAAATCTTTTTTTTATTTTTATTGATCTTGTACATAGATCTGGTGTCTTTGAAAGCGTTTTAGTTTGTCAGAGGCTGCTCGGTGGAAAAGCCTGAATCTTGAATGCTCCTGAAATCCCTCTGCAGTGTTATGGCGTGCCTAAGCCCCATGGAATGCCACACTTTTAATTAAATTTTTCATGTGGCATTACACAGAACATAGAAAACAAGATGATCAACTTGAGAAAGAAGCTAGCTTGGGAACTCTTCTATGTTTGAATGGTAAAACCTAAGAGAAATTGAGTTTAATATTTGTGCTATGGCAGTAAGCAAAGGTAGTGTTGCTACAGGCTACATGAATCACAGCAACCACAACAGAGCTCCTGCGAATAAAACGGCAGATGCCAACTGAGAGGCTAATGCAAACCTATAACATGCAGCTCGTAAATTAGTTGCACGCCTCGTTATCTTCCCAGAAACTTTTACTGAGTACACTATCCAAAATAGGGCCCGGAACATGAGTTTTCCATGTCAGGAAAGTGCCGTAAAAATCTGTTCAAGGTGACTTCAGCTGATACAGGGTCATACTGGAAAACAAAACGTGTTCAGGTCTAGTGAACTCTACTATCAATTTTTCTTCAGGAGGATCTCATCCACCAAATATTTTGCTAGACGTCTGGTCTGCCTGTGAGTTGTAAAGCTGCTGAAAATCAGACTTTGATCTCATTTGTGATGGGTATATGGGACCAAAGCAACGCTTCTCAATCATTCCTGAGTCACCTGACCACTTAGTGGGCTGATGAGGCATTTAATAGATCAGCTGTTATATTTTGTGAGGCCTTTGCTAAACATGTGGGTACCTTGACTTTCATCGCTTTTCTGAACATGGCAGAGAACTGGCAGATGGCCAAAGATAGTATCTGGGGTGTTTTATGAAATGAGGTAAACAATAAAAAGGGTCTAGCTGTTGGACTGAGTATACCAAGACGGGGTTTGCACATACCTGTTGTTGTAATATGACGTAAGATTAGATATCCAAATCTTTAAAAGGGACTAAACCTGCTTCATACATATCCTACAGAAAAACTGCAGGCTGGAATTCAGCCATGGAACTAATTTTGAAATGTTTGATACGTTTTCTACCGCAGACCTTCCCAGTTGACACCTTCAGCAGTAAGCACAAGGAGTTGGTTTAATCCAGCGGTAGCTATCTGGAGCCTGCCAAGCAGCTGATACAGGGAATAGCCACAGCAAACCTCAACTTTTGCATCCCTACGCATCAGCCACCCCACCCAACACAGGCGTGTCTTTGTGGGTGTGGGTGGCTGAGACGACATCTGCCAGAAGACGTTGCTATGTACCTCAACATAAATACAACCTGTGCTGCCATCAGGAGGTAAGACTTACACGTTCTACAGTGGTGACAAAAATCAGTGGTCATGTTTCTTCTGGAGGAACTGTTCTGCTAGAAGCAGGGAGCAGTAGAAGGCCTCTGAGCTCTCTATCCGCCTGCTCCTTATCTTGGGCCATCCAAGGCTCTCTCTAAATGGTCCTAGTTGATCTCGGTGAGGAAAATGTCCACAGGTGGAAACCAGGGGCTTCTGTCCTCCGCTGAGGAATCTGTGTGTAGGTAGCACATAGCTGATTACAGATGTTCGAGCAAGTAAAAATGGAGGGGGGAAAATAGACTTTAGTTTCAAGTCATGTATTACACAACAAATCATACTGGCTTTATGAAAAATGCTTGGTCATTGACATTTCAGTAAGTAAATTTTATCTTCTGTTCCTCAATGTATTTAATTGTTCAGTGTATTCTTCAGACTTTGAAAACCCAACTGTATCAGGTTGCTTGTTTTTTTTAATACAGATCTGAAAGTCTAGTTAAATTGACATTTCCAACATTTCCCTTACTGTGATGTCTTGATGTTCCCCCATGTACTTCTTTCATTATTAGGTTCAATGAAGTCAATTTCCAAAGTGCTTTTGTGGTTCTTGGGCCACTAATATTGCCTGTGCCAAGAGAAGGTACGAATCAAGAATTAAGTTTTTTGTCCGGAGATGAATGCCGTATGAGTCAAGAGCGTTCCCTTTCTACAGCTGAAGCATAGCATATGCTTTCTTGCTGCCCTATGAACCACCAAGTACTTGCCATTGCTGGAGGTGAGACTTCAGGCCCAGTGCCCTGGCTGACATTTTACATTCTGGAATAGAAATTAAGAGAGTATATAAGCAAAGCTCTGCCTAGGGTTGCATGACCCAGAAGTTACCATAGCTTGGGCAGTCTGAAACCCAGCTGTTGATGCCTGTTCACAGACACTTATTATGGATGATATGGTGGGAATGAGGGAGGCTACTAACTTTGTTGTTCTCTCTGGAGCATTTGAATTCAAAACTCTTTTAATTTAATATAGATGCATTTTTTTGCCTTTTATACATGGGACTTACTTGTGATTCCCTTTAACATCTCTATTCAGCTGTGAGTAAAGTCAATTTTTGTCTGTGCTTGATAATATTGCACAAATCTGTATTCAGAATTGTTAAAGATAATGGATACTCAGTGGGGCATTTCCAAGTGTTGCGAGTGCGAATAGCATAATCTGGACAATGCGGTGTGTGACAGCATTTGCTATTTCCAGGACTGCTTTGAATTACAGCTGTGAATAAGTGGCCACATTCCTAACTAGAAGCTAAAGAGATCACCCACCCAAGCAGCCACCCCTTCGACAAAGCAGGAGGTGAAGGGTCTGTCCGAACCACAACTTTTTCATGAAACCAAGGCTATAGAAGTGACTAAATGGAGTGAACAGCAGAGCCTTGGAAAGGTTAATGAACAGCAAACTGCATCTCAAAGGAGGAGACAATTTATACTACTTGAGTTATTTTCTTCTGTAACATTTCCTGGTTTTTGCTACTATTTACACTTCTTAAGGAAAAGAACTAATCGTACGAGAAATGACAGGGCACAAGTCTTTTTTTCCACCCGAGGTTTCAGCACGCTGCAGGTGACCAACCATTTCATGCTCTGGGAACGTCTTAGAGTGACAGCCAAATGAAATCAAGAACTGGTTTTTGAATGCACGGTGATGACAATCACAAGTAGCTGGCCACAAATAGGTCAAGAGGATTTAGGGCCGGTGAGTCCTAACTTGAGGCAGGGAAAATGGACTAGACGAGCCTGCTAGAATGGCCTTCTCTTCCTGGGGGGCTTGAGCTCTTAATTGACTTCAGGCAGCTAGAAATGGACGGCCAGGGTGTTTAGCAGCGTTGTACCCTGATGGCTCAGACACCCGTGACTGCGGATTCAGTGGCCAGAAAACAAGGCAGCTCTGAACCTACGCTGAGTGGTTGCAACGACCCCGTCTTTTGTAACTCTAACTTAAGTCAAATCGGTTAAAAAGTTACTTTAACTAACCTGCAAGTAAACACATTCATGCTGTAGTTATGACTTCCAAAATCATGACCTGAGGCGAACCTAGTGTTTTGTTAATAGCTATGCAAACAATTAAGAGACAGAATACCTCCTCTCTGGTGTGGAAAGACAACTGCAGGCAATTCCAGTCAGCCTGCCCGCTGGCCCGGCAGGGTGCAGGCAGCAGCTGCTCCCCAAGCCTGGCCTTGCAGGTTTCACGCCTCTGCTCCCTGCAAAGCTGGAAGCCAGGAGCGTGATTTCTGTAAAGAAGGGTGTCCCGTGAAGCCCCTCCTCACAGCTGGCCCAGAGGAGGTGGGGTACCACCCGCAGTCACTTACGCATTGACATGGGGCACTGTGGGGACCCACACCCAGTGGGGAAGCCATCCAGGAAGCAAACACTGCTTCATCCGCGTACAATTAAAAACAATTAAACACAGAATAATTTAAAAAAAAAAAAACTTTTTATTTAGACAAACACAAGAAGAGCTAGATAGGATTTATGAGCTAAGTTTTTTGGTTGGAGAGCCAATGCATACTTTAAAGCATCTTAAGAGGCTGAGGGGATAGTCTTGAACGGCACGTAGTAATTTGTGAAACTGCATGAGACAGTTTTGTTTTTTTTTTAAAACCAATTACTTCTCGTCCATTCAGGGACAGATAAGCCCCCAGCTACAATTCCTTTTGCATTCCGGTGCTTGTAACGATGAAGATTAAATGTGATTTTCCTTTCTAACAAATGCTCCAAAAAGCAAAACCCAAAAAGCATGTGTTTCTCTGTTATGGAAAATAGGTCTCGGCATGCTGGAAATTCTGCGTTTTACTTATTATTTACCACAAATGCCCCATTTTTAAAGAAATTAATAATGTAATCATTTTCTCCAATTTATGTTTTCTTTTCTGCCTCATTTGGCACTAATGCTGTGTTATTACAAGAACAACTGTTCTCTGCAAAAAGAATGATCTTTCAGATGCCTCATCCAAAACCTTTGAAGTCACTGGGAGTGAACTGAAAAGAAAGGCAGAGAGGCCATATACATTAGCAGCAATTAATACTTTCCCACTGACCAGGCAGATTTTCTACTCCTCGCCCGATGACGCAGAATTGCACTTTTCTACACCTTCTCAGACAAAAAGAAAAACTCTCTTCCAGGTAGGGTACCAAGTAAGACGGCTTGCAGTTTTTGGGTCAGAAGCCAGAAATATAATAAAATGCGGGTCAAATAGGGCGCTGCCGAGTCCCAGGAGCAAAAGCAGAGGCTGGGGAACGTCTTCACCAGCGAGCATCCCTGGGATTTGAGACGGCCATGAGCAGCATCAGCAGCATCCAGGGAAGAGCAGCAGAAACAAGTGCCACAGCCTCCGAGCTCTCGAGATTTCAGGCCCATGCTGGCAAGCTGGACGGCAACAAAGAATGTTTTAAAAAGGAACTTGGAGAAGAATCTGGAGGGAATTAGTGTCAGGCATCTGTAAAGAGGGTTCCTTTTCCCACCTCCAATGCCTGCAATTACATCTCAAACGTGCTAATAAAATCCAGTGGTTACAGTGTGGGGTTTTTTTCCCTTTGTCAAAGTATGTACCTTACACATGCTGCTGCGACGACTAGAAAAAATCAACTTTTTACACCTCAAATCGCCATGCAACCACCAGAAGC
>NW_010512693.1:0-759 GCF_000687285.1 Phaethon lepturus
GAGAGGTTGAAATGGCCAAAATATACCTAATTGTTACACTTTATTTTGGGGTGTCAATTTTGTTAACTATTGCTGTAAATATTCTTTTGATATATGTGTGTTTACCTTGTGATTATCATTGTGGACAATCACCTCCTGCTTCTAATCCCCCCGAGCTGTAAACAAGTTCTCAAACTAGGCCTGGGACACATTTCTGTTTTGTAGAATCTGTTACATTTAGATATATTATAGTTATAAGAAAATGTTGTGAACCAGTTAAAAAATACTTGTAGTTACCGTGTGCATGTATTGTCACTTCTACCTTTTCTTTTTTCTTTTTCTATCCCCTCTAATCTTATCTTCATGTCACACCTGTGGACGAGGCTTCCAAACAATGTTTAAGCCACAGAGTGGTGTGACACACGGATATGCATTTTTTGTCTTAAACATTTCGTGGTTCCGAGGAAACCACACCTTTCATGGTACAACGGAGGAAACCCCAAAGAAGAACAAGATACCAGTTCCTGCAGAGGAGAGATACAGTGCCGGCGCAGTGACCGGTTCCTGCAGAGCAGAGATACAGTGCAGGCGTAGCGAGAAGGGACACCAAAGCCTGCAGATGTGCCAATTGCCTGTTGCATACGCATGAAGTTTCTTGGAATCAGATGGAGATTGTGGGACTCGGACTGTATAAAAATGACACCATCAGAAGTGAAGGGGGGACCGCCACCACCAAGGAACATCAAGACGACCAACAGGATGCCGCTGGATCCACGGGTG
>NW_010512694.1:0-87471 GCF_000687285.1 Phaethon lepturus
CGCGCCCCGGCCCGCAGGAGAACATCGGCGCGGGGTGTGGGCTCGTGGGTATGTTCCGGTTTGGGTTTTACCCCTTACGCTCTCGATTTGCTTTGCGCCGGATTTTGTTACTCGTTAACCCGTTGGGTTGGAAGTGAGAACTTCAAAGGGCTGAGTGGGGAGCCATATGCAGGCTGCTGAGTAGAGTAAAACTCGAGTTTGGACTCAAAATAGAAATATTCATTATCTAGCTAAATGTCTTATTATTTATTTACACGGCTCTGACAATGGTGCCGTGTGATTTACAGAAAGTAAGAAGAAAATCTCCTGCTCCGGAGAGCGGGTGTTCCAAATAGCTTGTGCGCAGAATGCAGCAGTACAGAAAATTTGTAAAATGGGAGGGTGCTGGATAGGTCTGACTATTTTTTTTTTTTCTTTGTCTGTGCGCTATAGTTGCTTAACATTTTTTAAAAGTTTTATCATACTTTCTCATGAAAACTTAGAAATTCCAAGTGTGGTTACAGTAAAGAAAGACTGCAGTGGGCATTGTTGTTAGGAACATAAGGTATTTGAAATCTCCAGTTCCAAAAAAATGTTTGCGCAACTTAAGTGAAATAGCCCAGCTATTTTAATTTAAATTAAAATAGCTGTGTGTTCTAGTGAGCATTTGAAACCTGGCCTTCTAGGGTAAAGACAGAAAATTAAAATCATTTCCTTCATTCATGCAGAATAATTTAACATCCTCGGAAAGAATGGAGAAGGAAGGACTCTGCAAAACTTGGTCATATTTTATTTTTAAGGATATGGTAATCATTTTTGAGAGACCTGAAGGAAGCAACTGTGGAGGCAGAGAGGGGCTAATGTTTGCAGGAAGAAAGGAAGGTAGAAAAGTATTGTCTGTAGTTGGAGGGGAGACCTTAAAAACACAACTTTTGGAACAGGAGTGGAGGAAGGCCCGACAGTGTCTCTGTAGAGGTTGTACTGCTGTATTCCTTTTATCTGCGCAAGGTGGTTGCTCGTGGTCTCTCGAAAGTGAAAGCCTTTTCCAAGAATTTAATAGTCCACTACTTAGGTGAGCCATCAGAATTTTGTAGAAGATAGGTGGTAGTTATTTCCTGCTGGTGCAGAGAGGAAGAAGAAATCCGTGTCAGCAGACTGCGGCTGGCTGTAGCTTCTACTAAATTCCTGGTCATTTTTAGGAAGTTGAACTTGCCGCTGGAAGTTGTTGGCATGTGTGATTTTCTTCTCTCTGGAACTTTCCAATCATTTTCCTCTACTTCGTGATGATCTAGAATGGAGGGAGAGATGGGGAAAAGAGTGGGTAAGGACTGCTAGTAGTGAGGTTTTAATATCTTCAGTTTTCTGTTTCTCAGAATCTTGCCATTGACGGTGCAAGCCTAGCACTGCTTTGCCGTTCCTAGTAGAATCTTTAGTTCTTGCTAATTTTCTTATTCCTTTTTTTGTAAAGGGGTTTTATTTGTGTATGCTGTTAATCCAAACTAATTATTATTGAACAATATTTTCATCTCTCCACAATGAAGATGCTGATGAAGTGCCAGTTCTGCTCCAGGTGGTTTGCCTGCTAAATGCAAGGTAGAAATCTAGGACTTAATTTCTTGGGGAACTGTAGGAAGGCTCTGTCTAGAAATACTTGCATGCTGGGGGCTTGGGGATGCCCCCCATGGTAAATGGTATGAATATTGCTGAAAAAGTGACCACATCCAGCCTTGTGGTTTGTCCTAGAAGAAGGAATTTCAGATATGATTGATTTCATACCAGAGGTTCGGAAGCAGATGAGAAGAAAAAGGTAAGCAAATGGAAAGATGCAGCAGAAGATGGCAAAAGGCGTGCTGTGCCTAAACACTAGAGAAGTACTTTAAGCTCTGGTGGATATGCAGGTTTTGGCGACCCTTGTTTCTGACTTGTAAGCAGTTTTTTCCATGAATGTTCATTCAGTAACATGATGCTTAAGGTTGCAGAGCTCTCTTCTTTTGAAGCCCTTCGGTTAATGTTCCTCAAGGCCTGTGGGTAGACTGAGAGTTTTTTTTTTTTTTGAACTGTGAAATCCTGTTTGGAAATAAAAAAAGAAAAAGTAGTCTAAGACGCTGCTTCATGTTGTGAAAAACCTCACTGTAGAATCATAAAAGCTGCACTTTTTCCACGTTGCTTTGGAAGCAGCTGAACTTTGTAACTTGGCATGTAAATAGAGCTCTTTGAAGAGCGTGTCCATGGCTGGAAGGAGGGGAGAGGGAAATGCCCTGGCTGGCTAACAAGCTTAGGAGTGTGTAAAAAGCCACTGTGAGCATGCTTGCTGAAGTGTCTGTTAAAACATACAAGAGAAGTTTGCAGAGCCCTGTCCTTGGTTGTGGTGACGTACATACACCTAGAAGTGGCCAACATGTCTAAGTGTAAATATGAAACAGTAAAAAAGTGGCAGTTTGTGTGTTTCTGTAGACTGGGCTGGGCGAGGGAGGGTGCTGGGGCAGTTGAGGGGAAGGTGCCCGGGAATGCGGTGGCTGGTTGAGGGAGACGCCGGGCAAGCGAGAATGCAGAGGTTCAGTCTGCACCTCGCGAGGTGAACTTTCAGCTCTTGGTGCGTTAGGATTTTTGGTAAGTCCAGCCGTGCGACGGAGAGCTTCGGCATAGCGTTTTCGTCTCTGTAACTTAGTGTGTTGCGGTTGGGGGAGGGAAGGACTTTTCTGTTCTAACAACCTACACATGAGGAGCGCTTGGCTGAGGTAGTGTCCTGGATTTGCTATAAACTGAGCAATATTGGCAAGTAAAGGTTGCTTTACCGCTGTATATGCTGCAGTGATGAAATGAAAAGGAAAATTCCTCTTTAAAGCAACATGAAAAACAGTTACAGATTTAAATAGCAGAAAAATGCAAGTCTCAAACATTCATGTAGAAATCAGTTTGTCGTACTTGCAGTGTGATTTGACAAATAGGAACTTTGAACTCTGTATTTAAGGAAACAGAAGCCTAAGCTGCCCTAACTGAAAGTATTTGCTTATAATTTTTATTGAAAGTGATAATTGGTACAAGATAGAAGACCAGAGACAATATTTTCTCAGTTGTACTTCTGCATTTCTTGGCACACGTGTAGTTTTTCCATCTTAGGTGCAAGTCTTTCACTGAGCGATGATGACAGAAAACATAGATAGTGGCACATACGCTGTGTCAACGCAGAGAGGTAGTGTTTCTGGTTAACTTTTTTGAAAACCTTAATTCTTGTCCCTTTAAGAAAAAGCATGTGTGGGAATTCTTATGAATGAGTGAGTTAATGTAAACTTCTTGCACTTTGGATTTTTGGACTTCATTTTGTAGCTAAATTACTTTACATTTCTGGTTCTCTCACTCTAAACATCACGGAATGGAAGAGGACTGAGGGAATTCTTGGACCCCGCTCCACGTTGGTCTGTTGCCTTGTATTCATACTTTTGCTTTGCAATGCATATACTGGTGTGATAGAGTTAATTTTCTTCACAGTAGCTGGTTTGTGCTGCTTAGTTGCCAGCTGGGGTTACACCACCACAACTGACCTTTCTGTGTTTCCTCTGCAGTATTAGGAATGTAGACAAGGTGCTGCTTATAGGAGAAATGTAAGGAAAAATTCAGGGTATGTCATTTGTTCTGCTGTTACTGAAAGGTATGTAAAGCATGGTACTGGGCTGCTCTGTCCCTTTTCTGCTGGCCAAAACCAAGGACTCTGAGACTAATCCAATGAGTGGATTTTCCGTGCAGCCGAGTGAGGCTCCTGTATTACTGGGCCACCTGCACATTTGCTGGTTGGCTTCTCGGGTAGTAAAGGCCATGGATTATTAAAACCCATGGCCTTGTTTTACTTCATTGATTTTTCTGTAACTATGCACAACTTTATAACTCTTTTGTAGTAAAATATTTTTGTAACATGCTGGCAAATTAAAGGTGTAAATGGATGTTGAAGAGGAGTAATCTTACGAAATCCAGTTGCTAACTCATTTTAGGGGATCCCTTGGATTGTGGAAACTGAAGTGCTCCTGCTGCTTGGGTTGATTTAAATTAGTTGTCTTATGTTGTGGTTTGGCATGCTATTGAAGAGCCTCAAGATGCTACTTGTGATTGACATAACAAAATGTAAATTATATGCTGTTTTACTAGGCTCTAATCTATCTGTCATAAGGTTTGTGTACCACTAGTACTAAGCTCTTACAGTAATGTTTCTTTTTCATGTAATATCTACATAGGGGAGTGAAATTGCTCCTAATTATATGCTTAAAAATAAAAAAATTGGGGTGTGTCTGGTTATCACAGTAAATTGAATTTTGCTGCTGCTTGTTCTTTTTGTACATCTACTTTAAATTGACTGTTGAAAAATATTTGAATATTTGGTTGAGAAGAACACTATTGCTAGTGGGTAATCAGGAGATGTCACAGAACTTTGAAAAAAATCTTAAAAACATAATCAATGAGGATTTTATACCTTAAACTTTGATGTAGTTAGTGCTGAAGAAGTGAAACAATAATTGAAATGGAACTTGGCATTTGGCTCGAGAGTAAATAAGCTCAACGGTGAGAAACTGATGCTTCCTCTTAGCAATTGCCCCATAGCAGGAGCAGAAAAGGGGCAAGTTGATTTTAGAGGCCTTTACTTCTCTTGTTTCCTCCCGTTCTGTGGGGGGAGATGCTTTCGTCAAACGTTTCTTGTTTGACCTGTAATACAGCAAATTGGAGTGTTAGCATAGTGTTTCAAGTATTGGGCCCTAAAGTGTCTGTAGTATTCTCTGAGACACAGGTATGATGTTACATGTGGAAATGTTTCTCCCAAGCTATTGGGTTGAGTTGATTATGACCCTAAACAAAATCTTCCCCTAATTGTAGTTCTCAGCTGGCAGTACCTGCCCTCCTGGAAAAGCATAAACAGACCTGCAGGTTTGTGTGCAGCCCGGGTGAAAGCTGGTTTGGAAACAAGTGGGGTGTGTTTCTAGAAAAGAGCTTTGGCAAAACAGTCATCGTAGAGTCTGAGGAGACTTGAGGCTTGGGAGCAGGGTCTCCCTGGGCAGGCAACACTGCTGATTTCCTCCTGTGAGATTTTGCCACAAAATGGTTTATCCTAGTGCCAATGATATTGTGAAACTGATATACCTTTTTTATTCTGTATTTTCAAAGGGGCAGGGTGGGTTCTGTAACAGTGGATTCCGGTAAATCATGGTTAATCGTGGAGGAACCATAAAAAATTTCATTACTTGTTGCAGGACGTTGGGTGGCTTTGGTTTCTTTTTTGTGGTGTAGCAGCTAAAGCATTGTTACCAAGAGCCTATTTCATAGAATGGTTTGGGTTGGAAGGGACCTCTAAAGGCCACCTAGTCCAACCCCCCTGCAGGGAGCAGGGACATCATCAACTAGAGCAGGTCGCTCAGAGCCCCGTCCAACCTGACGTGGGATGTTGCCAGGGATGGGGCATCCACCACCTCTCTGGGCAACCTGTGCTTCACCACTCTCATTGTGAAAAATCACTTCCTTCTATCTAGTCTGAGCCTACCCTCTTTTAGTTTAAAGCTGTTACCCCTTGTCCTATCACTACAGGCCCTGCTGAAAAGTCTGTCCCCATCTTTCTTATAAGAGCCTTTTCAGTACTTTAACCCTGAAATATTTTAAGTAATTTAACCCTTTCCATAAACATGATACCTCTCTTGAATGTCCTCATATTTGCTCTTTACAAAATTCAGCAAGGAAACAAACCAGCATGCTGCACCTCACTAAACTTAGTTGCCTTTGTTGAAATAGGGAATGATCTTAAAATTGCAAGCTGGTATATACCTGAATAAAGAAGGTATTTAACTTAAAATCATCTTTTTACAGCCTGCTTAGGAAGACATTGAACAGTTGTACTAAACATATCACCTGGAGACTGGGTGAAAGCCTACGATTAAGACGGTACTAATCAGTCCATTTAAAATACAAATTACAGCTTGTTTTAAAAAGAAAAAAAAAAAAAGGCATTTGAGTTCTCTGTCCTGTGGGAGTCAGCTGTCAGGAGTGGACCTGTATTGTGTTTCTGTTCTAGTCCGTAGCATGGTCATAAAGGGTCCAACGGTGTAACCTTACGTAGATAAGGTGAATTGGGTTGGGTTGCGGATGTTTTTGTTAACCATAGAAACAAATAACACGTTATCAGTGGGTCTGAAAGTGCTGACTAACGTGTGTTAACATTTAATCAATTTTGGAGCTGAATTTATATAACAGCTATTTATGTGGTGTTAATGATCCGGTCCAAGCGGTGGGGAAGGCTGGCAGGCAGCGTGGCTGGTTTTCCGGCTATGCTGTGAGGGGGCTGTGTGGTGCTCCCATAGGTGTGTAACTGATGCTGAATCTGCGTGAAGACATCAGTTTTCCAGTACGAAGACAAGAAGAAAAATTAGTCATTTATTCCTGGGGTTTTTTGCTACTTCTGTGCTGAAGGGGCAGCTCTTTGTATATGGAAACTTGCTCTTTTTCTCTGGTTCTCGGGTGCTGTAGTTTGCTCTCTGACCCTCTGTGCGCTTAGTACTTTTCTGCTCTCCTTGTCTACTTTGATTTCTGTATGTATAAAATGACAATTTTTGAATATTTGCTTTAAAGGAAAAGACTCTGGAAAAGGAGGGGGAGCTGCAGGTGTCTCTTCAGGGAGTGAAGTCCTGGAGAATACATGCAGTTACTGGAAAGCTGTCGGCTGTGGCTTGATGGGACAAGTAGGGAACATGGAGCTCCATGTAAGACCGTTGAAAGGAAGGACCTGCAAGGAATCCATAAAGGATGTATATGAAAGACTATAAAGTGCTTACAGGGAAAATTGAGGCTTGATATTGTGGTAGCTGTGCACCCCAGAGCCAAGACTGGACTGACTTTACAGTAGATTAGTAAGATTTCAGGTTGGATTGTACTTTACTATGGAGGTTGATTCTAGAAACCTCACTGTCTAACTTTTTTCTTTTTTTGTAGAGACATAAAAAGTGTGCTTCAGTGGGGTCTTCCGTTAATGTAAATTTAGCAATACTTTAGATGAATGTTAGTTATGTAACTCCTCACCCTGAAACAGAAAGAAAAATTTCTATGGCCTCAGTTCTTGGCTTCTGCAGTTCCTTTCCTGAACAATAAGTGCAGTGAGAACTGGGGATTTTTTTTTCCTTTCAGTCAGCTAGGCTGAAATGCTACTTAAGAATCTATTGGAGCTGGCAGCTGGACTCTAAAATGAAGGAGCTTGGGCTCATCTTACTTGCCTCACGAAGACTTTTGACGCTGCTAGACTGAGAAATGAGATCTCAGATGTAATCTCTGATAACTGTTGGAATTATTTTGTAAATGCACGTGGTAGAGAGACTTAGAACATTTGGCTTTCTACTCTTCTTCCACTTCCAATCCTAATCTCTTTCGCATTACTCTGATAGCTGGTTTAGCTCTACAGAAGGAGAGGGGGAAACATAAATGCCCAAGAACTGATTTCTCCCCACCTCTGCTTTGAAGAATGCCTTTTCCACATCATAGGTTCTTAGTGACTCTTATCTTTTCAGAGAGCTAAAAGTGGTTAGTAAGCAGCTGTTCAACATCCTAATGCTTCATGATCTCTTGATTTGATGTCTAGATAATTGGACTTAACAAATAGATTATGGCTTCTTTGGTTACAGGGTCATGTGGTCCAAGTCTTTAATCATATAGAGACTTAATTTGTTTCTTTAAAGTAATCAGCTCTGCCATTTGGATGGCAAAGAGGGGTGGGTGCATCACTGGGCCTCTGTAGGCTTGCAATGTAGTGTTTCTTATGCATGGTAACTGGGGATGTTGTGTTGTGTGCATCACAGGCAAGCCCAGAATAATTGTGAGCGTTCTTTCTACAACTGGAAACTGCTAAAAAGCCTAATGAGTAAACCCTCCAATACCAGGCACAGAGCAACACCGTGATCCAGTGAAGAAGGTCTGGTGATTAAACTGAAAGTATTGAGGGGAGCATTTGGTCCCTTTTCAGGTTCTGCCACTGATTTACTGCATAAGTTCATCTCTTCGTGTCTGAAGTTCCCTTGTAAAAACCTGAAGAGTTTCCCTCTTACAAAAACTGTTATTTTAAAACTAGTAATAAATGTACTCTGGAAGTATGGTGACGAGTGTTGTAGAAAAGCCAGGAAGAAAAGCAAATACTGGGAGGGGAGACAAAGCTGATAACTTCTTTGCTTCTGATGGGTGAGGGTGAAATTGGTGACTGCCAAAAATATGATCTGAGAGAGATAGCTTGTTCTGCTCTGAGCCCACATCTGTACACACCTCCTCATCTCTACAGATGGCCAGGAGGCTGAAGGGAGAACACAGTTGTCTAAATTTGCGTAAGAGAAAAGAATCATGACTCCCACCTTGGCGGCGAACAAGAACCTCCTGTAACTGGGATATTTTTGGCAATTTAAAAAATTTGGTTGAATTTTCAGTCTTGGCAAATTATGTGAAACCTGATACTCTTCATAGTTGCTAAATAAATAGTTTTTAAATATTACTTGGTATTGAAAGATAGTTGGCTGGAACTGTACTCTTTATTCTTTCAAAACTAGCCTGCTAAGGAATAAATTTGATCTAGAAGTAGTCTTTGCATACTTGTGCTTTAACAACTTGGAAGATACTTTTCCACTTTAGATTTCACAGTACTTCACATTTTAGAAAAAACCTCTGTCACCATCTAAATAGTGATGGTACTATTTGAATCAATCATGATAAAAGGCACAAAAGTAAAACCAAAATATTTTAGTCTTTTTTTTTCTTTTCTACTAACATTAGTGTGGGAATAAGATTGTCTTTTGTGAGTTGATTATTTCTACACAGTCTGCTTTATCTTTTGGGCGAATTCAGTCATTTTCCTTTTGTTATCCCATTATATGAAGGATATTGTTTAAAGCAGGTAGCAGGGAGTTGGCATTATAGAAGTAGTGAACTCTTGACCAAAAATCTCGTTTTGTGGATGTGTCCTTGTGTAAGAAACCAATCATAAGAGCAGTTTACTAAGTACATCTTTGACAGTTCTCCAATGCAACCCCTGTCTGCAAAGAGCAGGCGTTAATACTGAGTGTTGCCGGATTGTGACTCTGTTTTGCTTCCCTCCACCCCAAACACTGAAGAACCTGAAACTGGAGACTTCCTGACCCTTTTAAAAACAAACAAGCAATGTTGTTTAACTTCTGGCTATGGGTCAGGCGCCTGAGCTTCATGCCAAGTTTCAGTGTGAAACAAAGTATACTGCAGAGTTAAAAAAAAAACCCACAAAACTCTTGCGAAGAGCGCTTACATGGAACCGCTGATAAAACTGCGGCTGTTGAGGCACTGTGATTTACTAAAGCAGATTCTGAAAAGGGAAATGAGGTGTGGTCTGCCCTAAACATTGTTCAGTAAATCACAGTTCTTAGCTGAAAAAACTTACCAGGTGCATAGATGCAATAGTTTGTGTCCCTTAATATGGATTCTGCATTAGTGTTAAAATAACCCAATGTTACGAATGGATCTGCTTTTTCTGTGTGCTTGGGTAGTGACATACCTCTGTTTTGGTTCCTGTTGAGATGTTTCAAGTGTGCTTTTAGTAATGCAATGCAAGCATAGTGTCGTCGTTACAACAGCATTCCACCCTCAGTGAGACGTTGCAGCAGCACCACACAAAGATGCAGCTGGTCTCTCCCTTCCAGGACGATGTCGGTCATCCTTCCAGCACCATGTCTACAAAAACTTTCTTTGATAGTTGTGTCAAGTGCTGTGAAATTTTGGAGGGGGACAAGTGGACTGAAAGAATATTAAGGGTAAAAAGGATTCAGAAGAGTTTGCAGAGAAACAGGCAAATAGAGAGTGGAGCTAAGCTGATTGGGATCGATGAATTGCCCAGTGAGGTAGAGAGAGTCCAGGTGGAACTGTCAAATGTTCCTTCAATATTTGGAGTATCTATTTACTGATGCTTCTGCTGTTGCTGCAGGGTTTGAATATCATTGTACTGGTGCTGCTGCAGTTGCTGTAGAAACTATTGGCTCAGGCTGTCTCCTTGCAGTTCTCCTTCAGAAGCAGAACTGCTCGAGGAGAGCTTGTCTGGGCATGGGACTCAGTGGTACATTTATTGCTTTCTTCCACACTTCAATCTGTAATCTCTATTTTAATACAAATCCCTTGGCTAGCTTCTTTTCTTTTGCTTGTAAATGTTTGATCTGTATGTGGTACTCGCAGTAAAGGAGTTCTCTTGTGCCAGAAGAACAAAGACTTGCTTTCTGTTTGTGCTGGGCATTACTCATTTGCAGTAGTCGACTGGTTTTGTTGCCAGTTGTAGCAGGTGCACCTTGTCTCAATGAGTTCTCTTTACCCTCATCACACAGTACAGTAGCAAGTCTCATGCACAGCACATAGAAGAGTGAATTTTGGCTGAGAGCTGAGGAGCACAGGGATTTGCTGTACTTCCCCTCTCTTCCTTTTCCTTGCTCCGTTTCCATTATTTGTGCTCCTTGCATGTTGCGGTTGGACTGGATGATCATTGTAGGTCACTTCCAACTGAAAATACTCTATTGTAACAAAGTTTGGAATATCTCTTGAAAGACTTTTTGTGTGCGTGTGTAGCATTTGTGTTGATAGATTGGATAGTAGTTCAGTAATACGCATATACAAAATGTAGTCTTAAGTCTTCCTCATACTTCAGAATGTTGGAACGGATCAGAAAACTCGATAGTCTGTGTACTGTAAAAGGGCTCTGTAGTGTTCCTTTGTAGAAGTATGCAGAGAGAAGGTTGTTAGTGTGGAAAAGATTGGAAAATGTTATTTGGCTGCTCTTGTTGAGAAGGAAAAATATCTTGCAAGTTTGTCATGAGGTTGCAAAAACTTGCTGTTCTCTTCCTGATATGTAAAGACTGGGGAGGTCGGAGGGCAGGGGGGAGGACAAAACTCACGCAGGGGTGGTTGATAGGGCCTTCTGTGCTGCTCCCCACATTGCAGTGCTTCCAGTCTGCAGTGGCGCAAAACTGGGTTTCCTCTTGCCAGTCTCTCTGTAGCAGTTGAGCACTGCAGCGCAAGAACAGCTTGCAGATGCTCCAGCACAGAAGCAATTAAACAGGGTAGCTGTTAAACTAGTATGGGGAAGGAGAATAGCTGGTAGCTTTTCGACCTCTCTGTGTTTGCTGTACAGGAGACAAAATTGCTTGCCTGGAGATCCAAATGTCCAGAATGCATGAAGCCCAAGGGAAACAGTGCACGTTTGTTACACATGTGCATTTGCTTTTCTTTTGTTTCTTAGGAGCCTAAGAGCAGGTGAGGTTAGAAGGAGAGAAAGTAGCATCAATAGGGATGAAAAGCGGCCTTTTGGCGGAGTTGGGCTTGTTGTAGGGATCATCATATTGAAGCATACAATCTGTAGTCTCCTTGTCAACAGATCTAGGATGGAAGTAGCCATCCTGAATGAACACACAGAAATTGTAAACTGCTATTAGATGGCTGGAGCTTAGTGTGGAGAGGATTGTAGAGATACTGTTCGAGGTGTGTGATTTGGGTA
Organism: Phaethon lepturus; assembly: GCF_000687285.1. Lineage (NCBI taxonomy): Eukaryota > Metazoa > Chordata > Aves > Phaethontiformes > Phaethontidae > Phaethon > Phaethon lepturus. The sequence continues at coordinate 11,486 of NW_010512694.1, forward strand.
CAGGCAGGAGAAGTGATGACATGCATTCCTGGCCATCCAGGAGTTGCCAGTTTCTTTTCTGATTTGTTAAGAGAGATGGTGTCAGACCCTCCATCCTTTTCATTTGTTTTTGGGTGTTTTAGGTGGCTACCTAATATCTAGTATCAAGGCTGGGTTTTTTGATTGGTTGATTTTTTTGTTTGTTTTTTGAGAGAGAGACGAAGGAACTCCTCTATCTTCCATAGCCTGCTCCTATGCCATGTAGAGCTTTAGAAATGCCAAGTGGCAAAAACAACTGCCTTTGTTTTTTTTCTTCAAAACCAAATGATATTCTAGAATTTGGTGTCCAAAGTGAGATGCTCGATGCTGAGGAGCAGCTTTATAGAGTGGGGCTGCAAAGCTTACCCTTATCTTGCAGAATGACTCTAGTCCCTTGCTACTGTCCTGAAATGTTCTTATTTTTCTGGCTGCTGTTCTTTCTGAGAACAGACTGTGTGTCCCGCTGCCTAACAAAAGAGGGACTCCATTGTCGTCTTTTGAAAAAGACACATAAGGTTCCTGAGTCCATGTCAGTTTGACCTTCAAAAGAGTAGAGTGCTCAAAAAATTTGATGCCTGAAAATAGGACACATTCTGAATTAGATTCCTGAATTTAATCACACCATATTCAGATACTGAATTGCTAATTTGAATCTCATGAATCTACAGGTAATTGTTGTCAAGCATTTACTATGACAGTTTGCCAAGCTGGCTTGTGAAGGATGGCTGTGGTCCTATGAGGGAGAGACTGAATAGCGAAAGCAGCCAGCAATGCAGTGGCTGTTCAAATTAAACTAAAGAAGCCTAAGTAAAGGGTGGAAAGCTAGAAAGCGGCAGGGAGAGCATGCTCCATGCTTGGTGTGTATAGTAAATGAAAAACTAACTATTTTTCCAAGTCCTCCCACTGATTTACTATGGCATTGTGCAAGTCAAGTCATTGGGCAATGGGGTCTCTTCTAAATGCAAACAGCATAACATTTACACCTGTTACAGCAATTGGAGAGTAATGTTTATGAAGTGGTGTGAAATTCTCGTGTGTAGCTGAGGTCTGATAGTTTTCTGTTAATAAAAGCACGTTGGAGCTTGATACTGCTATCAAAATGGAAAAGGCTGGGTAACGTCTTTTAGGCTCCGCTGTTAAGTCCAGCCTGAAGATTGCTATCTCCCACAAGTTAGCCATGGAATGTTGGGTAGTACTGTCTGTTTACCGGTAGATGGAGAAGTAGTTTCCCAGATTTCTTTGGTTTGTAACCTCTGAGCTGTTTCATTCAATTTATTGTTCATGGTGTTGCAAAAAACCTTAATCTCTTGAGTGGCCGCAGAGGCAGTGCTAGTGAACTTGCAGGGATTGCCAGCTGCTTCCACAAAACAGCTTGGTGACACCTGCGTGCTTTGAGTATCCAGTTGCAGTATTTAAGAATGAGATCAGAGAGTGCAGAAATGCGATATATTCTCCTTGTGATAAATGGAAAAAAAAATACCACAACCACTTTGAATTAATACAGTTATGTAAGTAGTGTTATTCAGCAAACTATGTTTATTCTTCAATGGAGATAACTCTGATTCCTTTATTAGCTTCTAATTTTCATGGCGGTACTCCAAGAGGAAAAAACACTACTTAAGTTTTGTTCTTAGCACAGAGGTAAATGGAATGTCTCTGTCACTTGTCTGAAACCATGTGTTGAAAGGCATGATTTTTTTTCTCCTAACAGTTTTGCAGAGTAATAGGACAGAGTATGATTTGGATTACAGAAGACACATGCTGGGTCAGTTTAAAGTCTGCCAAGTTCTAATTTGCAATTTCTAGAAAATTTAGAACAGAAACATCTAAGTGCCTGCAGAAATCATCATTCTACATTTAACTTGTGGATATTTGTCTCGGTAAAGCATGAAACTGTCTGGTAGTATTTGTTCACTGATTTTCTGGGACAGCCTTTTCTTGTGTTGAGAGTTCTGCACTGGTGGTTCTCGTGTTCTTTTCCTGGTCCTGCAGTGGGTGAGTTCTAAATGCTTTAGAGCAAGATGCTAAGTGAAAAAGTGTTAGCTAGGTTTAATTACTTCCTTTTTGTTTCTCTCAAAACAAGAAAAAAGCCTTCGCAAGAATGTTCTTTCACTTTGCTATTGTTTTCTTTAATGTATTTCTGCAGTTAACTAATGATGAACTAACTTTTCAAAATGGTTTTTCTTGGCCTCTGAACAATCTGTTGCAGCAAGTGTGTAGGAGTTTCCAAATATCACTGAGAAGGCCCAATACAGAGACTTGTGTTTCTGCCATGCAAAGTGAACAGAAGAGCTCATAAACCAGGAGCAGCAGGTGCTCATTCAGTGTACAAAGCAACACATCTATGTACATCTATGTATGTTTTAAAAGGATTTTTCTCATTAACACAAAAGTTTGTTTTTAGAGTTTAATTTTGTTGAAACTGTGCAATAAGCTAGATGGACAGCATTATAATCTGACATTCTTTTACCACTAAAATTATAGTTTTAAGACTGTGAAACCCCAGGAGGTTTTTTGGGCTTACAAGAGTCCAAACAGAGCCCAAGAGCAGAGTTGAATGTTGATGTCTTTTTGGTTCTTGTTCTCCTTGCTGTGGTATCCTGCAAGAATGATGGAGGTATAACACGGACACAGATTTACATAGGCGGCTAAGCAGGCAATAAAACCGTGAAGACTCTAATCTAGCTTCCTCATAACCTCTCACTGAGGGATGAAAGGGTTTGTATCCTATTGCCCAGCTAGCAGAATGCCATCAGTCTGTACAGTAGCTGGTTTTTAATTCTGGTTTTGATTCTGCCCTTTTGAACTGTGCGCTTTCCTACCCTGACAGGTTGTGGTTTTCCAAGTGCACCTTCTTTTGAAATATAAAATAAAATAGATCCCATCAATGCTGCTTTTAGGAACTGCAGGTTTCCTGTTATCAAGGGAACTGAAGCAGCTAGACACACAATGCCATTAATGGCCCAAAATAAACTAACTTAGATTGTTTTTCTCTAGTCTTTCCCCTGATAGTAATTTCAAGTGTTACTTTTAGCAACTATAGTGTATGAAGGGAGCTTTGGGGACAAAGTGAGAGTTTTGTTGTTGTAAATCGATCTCCCTGCAAAGCTGAGAGCATGTTGAATGCTGCTATTGATTGCACAGTCTGTTTGCTTCCCTCAGAGAAAAAATGTGTGTGCACCCTCTTTTACACTGAGGTTGCAACAGCTATCATGCTGTCATGCACTTCTGTTTCCTAACCTGGATGTCATGTTGTTATCTGCCACAAACTCACTAAAAAGCGGGTTCCTGTGGCTTGTCGCAAGCATATTGCCTCCAGGACACAGATGTTGATCATAGACTTATATTTTTGCTGTTGAGATATGTTGCTTAATGTTGACAGGGAGAACAAGGTATGATGTTGATTACTTTGAATTTGAAATTCAAAAGAGAAAACAAAGATTGAATGTAACTTCTGAGGTTTAAGATCAATTACTTACACAGTTGTGTTCTCTAAAGACATTGGATAATGTAGTGCTACAGACACCTAAATATAATTTTGCTAACTTTTTTAATTTCAGTACCATATTAAGAATAAGCAAGCCAAAAAGACTGTGGAATACTTGTTTCAGGAAGTTCCTCAGGATGAGACTGACAGCTATAACTTATACTGAGAAATTAATTTTGCAGCCTAGCTTGTGGTCTTCAAACTGAGCATTGCCACCACTGATGGCTCTTGCTAAAGCTGTCTTTTTTTTTTTCCTTTTACATAGCTGCTGTGCTATGCTAAGTGGAGAGAAGAATAATAGATGAGTTTTGCAACTGAAGTTGGCAGATCTGACAGCGCATGCATGCAGGGTAGATCTGCTGAGGCAAGAAGATGCTGGATTAAGCCAATTTAAAATATTTTTAGACTCTTACGGTTTTCTGGGGAAATAGTTGATTTTTTTATATTAGTTTTGTAAATCTCCAAAAGCGTTTGACTTTTTTCTTTCTGTTAGCCAAGCTAGGACTTTGTACTAAAAAATCTTCTTCAAGACAGAAATGGTGGGCTTAAGCCACTAATGTCAGACTGACAGTTCTTTCTGTACCATCTAATGCATTGCTGTGGCATTGTTTTTTGCTTTCATATGGATATTGTTGCTAGCCTTCATGCCTAAATAAACTAAGTTACATCTTTTGGCAGGGTTATCAAGTAAATAATTGTGTTCTGAGGCTGAAAGTCGGTGGTAGCCAGGGTACTCTTCCCCAGAGGGATATCCCCATTGCTTCTGTTGTAGGGGTCTTGCGCTATATTCTGAATCAAACTTGGTAGCTTCTGCCTGATAGATAGTATTTCAACCATTCTTTTTGCTCTGAATGCTTCCATTAATAACACCGATTCATTCGCTTTGAATGCTGTTTTTTTGGAACATGTACTTTTTAGAAACAATTCTACTAAAGATCCCCATTTCCCCTCTTTTTTCTGTGAATGACTTATAAAATCAATTCCAGGTCAGTCATGTGGAAGAAATTCATGAATTAAACGGCAGGTTCCGTTGTGTTGTAGCTGAGGGTGCTGTGCCCGCTGAGGCCAGCAGCGAGCCCTCGCGGGTGGCACTGAGGACCTGAGTGGTGCGGCGGCCGCCAGACAGGATTCTGCTCCCCTGGGCTGCTGAGACTGTACGGGTCATACCTGCAGCAGAGTGAGGAAAGAGCGTCTCGAGAGAGGAGGGGAGGCTTGTCCTTCAGAACAGCCAATATCATAGTTACAGATTTTGTTTCGTATGCTTCTGTGGCATTACATGTTGTGACACCGAGCTTTCGGACTTCCCTGGAAATAATAATCTAAGGCACAGGAGAATGAGAGAAACAAACTGAAAATAACAGGGTTGGATGGATGAGAGATGGCAAGACAAAACCCTTGAAGAAGCTTTTACTAACCTAGAACCTTTGACAAGATGTTTTTTGACAAAACAGCCAATTAGACAGGAAGTAAAACATTGAGCTGAACTTGTTCAGTAGACACAGTGGAACTAAAACATGGTGGAAGTCTGGTGGAGGATGTGCATTGGCTGAGAGCACAAGAGCTCTTTGTACAATACTCTGTACTTGCAGAGTCTAGTGGTCTTCCCTTCCAAATCCTAAGTCTTCTCTCTTTAAATTTAAAAAAAAAAAAAACAGTCACTGAAGCAGCAAGACTGACACGCTAGAAAATGCATTTAAGCGGAGAGTCATGAATGTTTAAACTGGCTGAAAGGCCGATGCGCACAGTAACCAGTGTGGATTTGCAGTATTGAAAATGCCAGCTTCTTTACATATTGACATCAGGGAAGAAATTCTAGGGGAGAAACTGTTGCTTAAATTTTGCCATTAAGTTGCTGAAATTTTAGTCAGAAGGATAGCACTTATTATTAAAAATTTCTCAATACTTTGAAATCAAAACTTTATCTAAACATTAGAAAAGTGTGACTCTCAAATACAGTATTTACATTGTATTACTTGTAAATAAAACAAACCTAGTAATTACAACACAGAGGCTTTGGGATCCATGTTGCTTTTCTCTTTCATCTTACTAATTACCAAGATACGTATTAGCTTGAGGTGCAGAACAGGGAACAGCTAGGAGAGCAAACGTGTTCTGCTGTTGCTTCATGGAACTGATGAAAAGTGAAAACCACCAATACAAGCAGATCTGGTTTTACTGTAGGACAGTTTGTTCTTCAGTCTCTCTTTTTTTAAAATGTTATTGCCAACATAGGGAGGGAATGCCATGATTTCCAGCCTTTTCATGTGTATGCCTTTGGCCTCACAGTTCTGTAGAAGACGCATTCTTGGTGGAAGAGTGACACCTTGGTGGCCTTTTCCCCATCCCGGTTGTGTGTGTCAAACGTCGTTACTTGGTAGGCTGCAGCTTAGGTCAGCCTGCAGTCTATGGGATATGAATCATAGCAGGAAAGAAACTGGGGCACTGCCGCTATTTCAGCGAAGCTGAAGGGTGCTAGGAAAGGAATGTCCCTGTTGTTAATCTCTTAAACATTGTGGCTGCTTCCCACTACGGTTCTGGAGCCGAGGAAGCCTTGCAGGTAAGGAAGTGGCCACAAATGATATGGACGTGGAAGGTATCTAGGAGTCTGAAGGTCTACAAAGCTTTGGTGTTGTGATGCGAGTGCAAGACATGGCTGGGGTGGTGAGAAGCCCAGCATGGCACTGAACTGCGCTGTGTGGTTGAAGAGGTAGAAATGTGATTCTCTTTTGGAGAAAGTGATGTAATTTCAGGCATAGATCCAGAATTTTGCTTAATCCAGCTCTGTCTCTGGAAAAATGACATTGCAGATGGTGAGTGTCACTTCAGTGTAATGTAATCCTTTTTATTAATTTAGTTAATTCTTCAACTGTAAATGAATGTAGTCTGTGTTATGAATTTCAGATGATTCTGAGCATGGATTTCAAATAATGACTGCTTCACAAACGGGTGTGTACTGCAAAGTAGCATCAGGTTTCCATTGTCCAGTTTAGCCAGAAGAGCAGGAGTGCCTATATTAGGATGTTAGAAGTCAGAAATTAGTTTAACATTTCACAGACATTGAGAATCCAGTGGTGGTTTCTGCCTTGTCTCAAATGAGTACTTTGCTGTTAATTATTTATGCGCTATCTAATCTGTGACTCTTGCATTTATTTTATTTTTTAAGGCACCTGCCAAAGTGTTCCCTTTAAGATATTTTGGTTTCTGCAGTACTCAGTTTTACAGGCAATTCAGTGGTGGATGCTTCTGACTGAGCGGGAAATATATTAAACTATTCATGTTCGCATGTCAATTTATTTAAGCGTCAATAGCCAGTTTTTAATTCTTTTTTGCACTTGGTCTGTCTCTACTCAGTCTTGCATCCTGACACCCATACCAAGAGCATTTTCAAAATTACTTCATTAGAGACCCTGTGTAGCACTAGCTGTGACTGGTGTGCTGGGTATTGTGCAGGTGCCAGGGAACATGAGGCCTTACAAAAATCGAGAGAGGTATATGTAAAAAATACCTTGAGGACTGCAACTGGTATGCTGGTCTGAACACCACTTAGTGAGTTTGGTGGTGTATCTTCCTGTCCTCAGTGGTGAATAGTAGCTTAAATCCTAAAGGAGGATTTATATTCCTTCCAAAACTGTTTTTCTTTGTTCTACATTATAATTTGATATGTGCAGTTATTTCTACTAATGTATATTTCTTTCTGAGATTGGATGGTGTGATTCTATATAAAATACAGCATTTTCTTCTTCAAATGATCGTGTATGTGCTCACACTGTGCATCTGTGTGCCTTTTTTAACCTTCCTGTCAGGCTAGTGATGATTTCCCCTTGGACTATCTTCTCTTCACCCTCTTTCCAGGAGCTAAAAATACAAGCTGTGCTCTGCACATCCCTGTTTCCTTTTACCTTAATACATTAATCTAGATTAGCTGTTTGGCTTTAATTCTTCAACTTCTTTAATTACTTCAGCAGGGTGATTTATTTTGGCTGTTATTTCATTCCTAGCTCTACAACCTGGAGGGGAATCCACGCGTTCACCCATTTTCGGTTGCAAGTGCTTTGTTGCATCTTTGAACCAAGGGTCCCCAAGTTCTCTCCCCAAGTCCATGCCTGTCCTCCTCGGCACCGCTGAATTCTCTCTAGGAGCTCTTTCAGTAGCTTCCTCCACGCTGACACATGGGCAGCTGCTTTCCTTGCACTGTGAACGTTGTCAGAGCTCTAGACCCTGGAAGACTACTTTGATTCCTCCATTCTGGTGATCACAGGTACCATGATAATGGGTCTGTTTATCAAGTATGTGCCAACCCTGTCTTTGGCACTTGTTAAAGCTGGATCTTGGGGCTACCTGGAGGAGGTTACTCCCAAGAGATCCCTGAGCAAAGGAGCCTTTTCTTGAAATGCTGTGAGCGCTAAGCAGGTAGGAGTAATACTAGACTCAAGTATTTGTTGTGTGAAGTGTAAGAATTTGCCAGAGGAAGTACCTTCCCTGCTTTTAACTGTAGTGTTGCTTTGTAATTATTCATTTGGCTGGAAAATTCCAGTCTTCTAAAGGCTAACCCAGATACAGCTTTGCCAAGAATTACATTACTTGGAAAATAATAAAGCTCCTATGAATATACAGTCTCCAGGTGAAACCGAATGCTGAGCATATTGTTGGAAGCAGTCTGAGTTACGAAATACGTCTCCCAGTGTTACAATTGCACTTCTTTACAGAATGCTTATAAGGTTGAGAGTGGCAAGGGTTTCTCTTCGTATGGTGGTGAAGAATGAAGAAACCTGTTCTGTACAGCGTACAGGGAGTTTGGATTTAAAATAGTAAATATCTGCACAAGTAGAAGGTCAGCCATACTTCGCAGATTTCTCTGCCCCATGCTCCTTGCTGAATCCTCATGAATTGTGTTTCTTATCTATTCCTCTTGGTTTGTTGATACTTTTAACATGAGGGAAAACTATTTTGATATTTCTCTGTCAGTTATTTTGACATTAATCAACATTGCAGATCTTGTTTTGTTTGGTGTCTGGGTACATCATAAAAAGAGTTGCTGAAAGAGTTCAATTATAATACCAGCATCTCTGCCAAATGTATTGAGCTGTTCTGAAAAGCGGCTTGTCTTTTCTGACCCAGATACACACTTTCCAACTGTGGGAGATGCTGCCAGAAAGACTCTTGGCAGAAGGCCAGCAATAAAATTATACTGCAGGAAAACACAACATATTTTCAGCAGCGCTTTGTATGGTGTGATGAAAAATTACCTGTCTCCTGAATGCAAAGCAGAAGTTAAAGTAAACTTCCAATTTAAAGTTGCAAGCCTCTTGCTCTGACTCTTAAAGGTAACAAAAAAGGGTATAAATTTCAGTTCTCTTCTGTTACTGTGTCTGATACACCTCAGGCTGTGTTAGATACTCACTGGTTTGTTATTAGCAACCCGAGTTGTCCTTGCTGCTCTGTTAACATAAACTTTGAGTGATCGTAGGGTGATGTACACTGTAAAGTAGTTCTCGTGGGCACATACGGGTACAAGGGTAGATTAGGAGGGTGTTTTTAATGCTTCAGCTAAATATTGTTGGCGTGTGCCGCCTTGATGTAGCATTTAAAACCGATTTTCATGGTATTCTACTTGGCCTGGCCAGGTGCCTAAACAGCAGCTCGTTGACGTGAGGGTTTGGAGGCCTGGAGTCCAGTGACCCTGGTTTCCTCTTTGCTATCGCAGCAGTGACACGTCCGGGCAAGGTACCGCTCTGCGCTGCGAGGGGTATCGGGACGCCAAACATAGTGCATGTCTCCTTCCCAGGAGCCTATAGCTGCCCGATTCTGACGTTACACTTCAGTCCCCGGGGAGCGCAGGTACCTGTTTCTCCTGCTTTTTCACTTCTCTGCCCACAAGCACTCAAAGGTAGCTAAGCATATTCATTACTTCGGGCTGTTTAAATGTCTGTCTCTTGGGAACGCCACTGCCAGATGCAGGAATACATCCTCCTACAAAGGCCTCATCTGAAATTCTTTTCCTTGTTTGTCTTGTGCCGAAGCATAAACTTCCTCTGTGGAGGATGGGAGGTTTAATGGAAACACTGTTAGACTGGCATGGTGTTTTAATAACTTTTTCTAACATGTCAAGTCCCCAGTGGCTGTAAACCACATTGCAGACTCTGCTCGGCTCCTCTGTGACCTGGTTTGGAAACAGCAAGTATTTACTCTTGTTTTACACTTTAGGGCCACATGGTGCAGAGGTAAAGTGACTTTCTCAAGGTCACCAAGGTCTTGGTAGTACTAGTAGCTTTTCCTAGAAACCTTCTTGCAAGTGTGGGTGGCAGCCCGTGGGTGAGACAACCGTGCATTTTAATATTGTGTTTTTTAGTCTGGGCACCAGCTGTTACTTCCCTGAGGATGCAGGGACAAATATCCTGCTATAGCCTGCTAATAAAATGAGACTGTTGGGTTTATGGAATTGCTGCTCACTTCACATAATGCTTTCTGATGTGCTTGATGCTGAGCTATGTTCTGCTGCCTTAGTCCATATGGTTGGAGCAGATTTGATTTCAGTTTTCCTTAGTTTAATTCTGCATGCTGTCAAATGCACTTTGTTCTGTATATTGTGTCTGCACTTTTATAGTAAACTCCCTCCTGTTTAGTGCTTTTGTTGAAAATTTTATCTCAAAGTCTGAACTATATTAGGTTTTCCCTCCTGTGTACATTTCTGTGAAATATTCTTAGGATCTTAATGGATTGAAAGACATTGTATATCAGCTTCAACTCAACTTTCAGAATTTTTTTTCCCAGCTTTCTGAGTGTTATAATACAGATCCATTCATAATTCAGCTGTATATGCCCTAACCTCAGCCATTCCCTGCTGAGAAAAAGGGCAGGTAGGCTCAAACTCGTAAATACCTTCATCCAACAACTTCTACTTGTCACTGAAGCTTGAACCTGTCTTGAAAACAAGATGGTTATTAACTGCTTAAGGCAGAGTATTGAGATGTGTTGGTGTTTTTGCATCATCCAGTAGAAGATGAACCCTCATCATAGCTGTGAAACATTTATTTTCAGTCTGTTTCAGACTTTCAAAGAACACGGAAAAGCACTCGGCTCATCCAGAGTGGCACCCTGAGGTATGTCTGTTTCCAGAGCTTGTGAGGCAGTTTGCAGACTTGCCCTCTAGACAACAGTCTGCTCAGCAATTCACTGAAGCACCAGAATTTGCTCAGCCAGCTATCTTTGTCCATCTGCTTTCAATACACTGTACAAGCTGATAAGCAACAGCTTGCAGTAGTCTTTGGAGGGAGGCCAGGCTGGAGTGTTGCTTGGAGTCTAGAGATGTTGTACTGGGCATATGCTGAAGTCAGCAACACATTCCAGTGCCCTTCTCTCTGCCTGGAATTGCCAAGTTACAGTTACCAGAGAAGATAGCAAGCTGAAAATGTGAAATGTAGGAGTCACAGGGAAGAAGAATATGTGAAGATAGATGGAATTTAGCTTGAAGAGAGAACTAATATGAAATAGATCGAGGTATCTTTCTAGATCATCGTAGAAGTCTCTCTAGCTTGCCATCTGCTGATTCAAAAAGCCTGTTATTATTACAGAAAAGCAAAACAAAAAGACCTTATAAAGAGCCTGGTTGCTTCTGGAGATGATGAAAGGCTGTAAGTGTGGAAGAGCTTATGAGTAGCTCATGGAATAAATACTGTCAAAGCAGTAATCTTTGCTTATTTTTTCTCCTCGCTGCCCCTGCTTGGCTTTCAGGATCTCTTTAAGAGAGGAATCTGGTCCTATGAAAGAACATCACCTTCCTTGATTGCTTCTGGGAAGCAGTTTGGTAGACTGTTATGTAGCCTTTGTGAGTGAGCGCCTTCAGGGTTTTCATTAGCTTGATTTTCCCAAGTATTTTTAGCATAACTGCCTTTAACTCTCTTGAGGTTTCTTCCTTGGCAGTCTTCAGCTGCTGGAGCGGACAGGCCCCTGCACAGTGTTCTTGTCTGTCTGCTTTTTGTTTTACCCAATTCTACATCCTAAATTCAGTGGTGTGAGATACAACCAACCAGCTATTAGGTGCTTGCTGCCAAAGCTATTGGTTTTGTAAACCCACTTAATTTCTTCTTAACTAGGAAAATAGTGAAGCAGGATTTGTTGTTGCCTTTCCCTGGCATGTTCAAATCTCTATGGGATGCAACATTTTAATTATTCCCTGTCGCACCCCTGAGGTTTAAGAATCTACAAGGCTTTCAAGTCATCTTGCCTATCCCTCTGCTGTTGCCAAACATGCTTTTAATCTCTAACAATGTCAGGATTTTCTGACAGACAATATGCAACATATTGCTGGAGAAGGAGGATTGACACCTAGGAGAAAAGGAAAGCATTTGAGTGTGTGTCAGTCTGCAGAAATTTACTGACTGGGTTTCCAATTGCTTCAAAATGTTCCTGAAAAGCTGATGCAACAGTATGTGCAGTGAAAGGAAAACAAGAATTTTCTGCAAGGGTTAGAGTGTCTTGCTATGCAATGAGCTTACGCTTTTCCTCTCTCTCACATTACCTGCTCTGTTATTCTGCTCTTCTCTTCTCTTTTATTTGCAGTTCCTTAGGCTTCCAGTGCTGGTGTTTGTTTCCTAGTTTAGTACAAGAGGGCTGCTCTTGCAGGATCTTCTAAATGTTGTGTGCTGTGAAAAGCAGTGCAAGGGCAGAAAAGGCAGCGTGGATGATTTCAACTAGCGTTCTCACAAGTCTTGCATCTTCCGCTTGTTACAATGCGTTTGTCTTTTTTTATTTTTAAATAACAGCTTACAATTTTGCCACCTCAAGTCTTAGTTCTTGTACAGCATCTGAGACATTCAGAATCAAGAGCTGCACTGGGGATTTCAACAGATAATTACCTTCTGATAATTAAATATAGCGTGTTTGAGTCCTAATGCGCATGCGACATAGAGACTTCTTGAGCTGCTTTCATATAGAGCATGTTTAAGGTGTTGGATTTCCCATCTTCCTCGTACCAGCAACTTAGGTTGCCAGCTGGCTGACAAACCACACTGAGATAAGCTCTAACTGGCATGGGAAAGTCGTTGCAGATGTGTGGGCATGTTACAAAAAGTTGCTTTCCATAGTGACATCTGCTTGTTGTTCAGGAGTAAGTGGTTCAGTGACTGCCACCCCACCTCGGAGCCTGCTTGCTTTAATCGGTGGTTTGACTTCATGTGCTGCACTGAACGCTTACGGGAATTGTTCATTTTGCCGTTTCTGCTGGTTTCAAGTTGTTTCTCTCTTTTTGCAGGTGAATTACAGAAAGTGACTCCCAAAGCATCTTGGCTGTATGAACTCTTGAGCTGTCAAGGGACTGAGAGGCTTATGAAGAGGTTCTGTCAGGCAAAACAGTGCTTAGCAAAGACACCGAGGAGGAGGGAAAAGGAGAAAGGGAGGGAGAGAGAGCTGAAACACTAACACACCATGGTAGGTATTTGTCATCTTTCACAGGGTTGCGTTAAAAATGTTCTCTGCTCAAAGTCTTGCATGGGGCCTGATAAAACTAGAGTAAGGGGATTTTCTGACCTTGCGCTACATTAGAGGTGGTACTGCACGCTTTGAGAGAGCAAATGAGGTCTGATATACTGTCAGCCTCTTAAAACCAGAGTTGTCTTGTGAGCCTGCATTACATGAATTATTAAATATGAACAAAGGGGATGCTCATAAGGTATTCTAATAAAACTGGCATTAGCAAGCTGTAGCAAACAGCATGGGTGACCTTGAACTTGCAGATTGCATAACCAAATGCTGATATTCCCTTTCCACCTCTTCCTCACAAAAGCAAGTGTTGATTATTCATATTTGTGTGAGTGTGATTGAGTGTGGTTCTGTGTATACTTTGCTAATAGTGTAGATGAAACGTGTGTAGTCAAATATACTTGGTGTATGTTGTTTAAGGGAGGAGTTCTTTCTAATCTGCCTGGTATTGGTCGCAAATTGGGAATGCCTGAGATGTTGAATTTGTAAAACTGTGCAAGTCTGAAGTACTGTGGTGGTAAGATTCTAAACATGTGTTCAGGAAAAGACAATAAACCTACCCAGTTCCTGAAAAATATCTGTGGAGAGCAGTTTAAGCATATTTGTATATTTTTAAGTCCTCTAAGGATATTACTGATAGAATGGAAATAAGAATAAATGCAATAAATTTTAAATACAGTTCTCTAACATTTGGGTAGCTGATTGCTGCTGGTAGGCTGTGTGTTTATATTTTTAAAAAGACTGAAGATGAGACCTGTCACAGAGCACAAAGGGAAGAAGAACACTTGACAAAACAGAGTTGTCAATATACTGTATTTTAAATAGAGTCCCATTTTGCTATTATTTTTGACCTGAATTGCAATGAAGAATTGATCTTGTCAGTCCCTCTTCATTAGAAAACAAACTCTTAATTTAGGAGTTACTAATTTCTTCCTGTTTGACTGTTTTTCCTAATTGATATTTCATGAGATAAGAGATGGTGGGGGTGAATTAATAAATCCAGCACGTCAGTTTTCACTGCTGAACTGCAGCTTCTTTCTGTCTCCGTGTTGTGGATAAGCCACAAGAGGGACCTCCTGGAAGCATTTTGCAACCTCTCAAAGTACTGAGGATAATATCAGACCCCAACTGATGGGTTTCTTGTACTGCCTGAGTTGTCCATCTGGGTAGGAGCACAAAAGTTAGGAAAGGAATGATGTCACAATATTGCTCAGGACTCTTGAGTTTCACTGCAAAGTCTTTTAATTAGCACTCTAATCCCTTCCCATTCTTTCAATTTTTTAAGAAATTATTTTGGTCTCTTCTTACCAGTTCATCTCTATCCTCATCTTCATTCATGCCTTTGTAAATCCCTGGGCAGTTTGCTGAGCCTATATATTGCCTGTGACCTCATCTGCAGCAGCAACAAAACCATAAGGGAATGGCTAATTGTCTTGTTCTAAGGTGTCTTGCCATCGTCTCTAGCATAAATTGAGGAGAGACGGCTGCAGTCAGCACTTCCAGAATATGCAAAGTTGTATTTGGAGAGTATCAGTGCCCTTTACAAAGTAGGAATCTTCTCTATGTTCTCCTTGTCCACATGCTTTCCTCAGTCTGCTCTTGCCCCGGAATACTTATGTTCTAGATTTCTCTACCTTGAAATGAGGTTACCTTTTGGGATGGGGACCCTGCTTTTTCCCTTTGCTCTGAGCTATCCAGCTGCTGAAGGTTGAGACAAGCCAACAAAGATCGCTGAAATTCAGGAACTCCTTAATTCCCGCAAATATTCCAGGGGCGGGACGGGAAGCCCCTCTTTCTTTCAGTACTATTGCTCGCAACTTGTATCTCTGTGGGATGTAGGTCTTAGGCAAGATCAGGGCCTAAGTGACTTCTCACTGAGTTTGAAAGCTTGATCTAAATAAAAAAGCTAGTCAAAGGACGTGGGAAGTCAGAGACATTTAGTAGTGAAGTGAGTTGCCCAAGATCCTAGATTGTTACAAAGCTGGGAATAAAACTCGGGGTTTTTTTTTGGTCCCTGCTTCAGCACTCTAACCTTTTATACTTAGCCAGCTGGACCATGCCCTCTTCTCAAAGAGAAGCTTAGTGGGGAGGGCAGGGAGAAGTGAGGAAAAACAAAGAAAATGAGAAAAAAGAAAGGTGGGGGGGGCAGCAGTTACGAAAGGACAAGATGTAGAAACTCCATTTCTAGCCATTGCAAACAGAGTAATGCACACTACAGGTCTTGACCATATTTTTTACCCACTGTAGCTGCACATGGGAGTACAGAGACTCGTCTAGTCCTAGACCGAAGTTCTCCCTTTCTCTGGTTTGTGACTAGCGCACACAGTGTCACAGCTTCGCTTACAATGGACGTACCAGACAAAAGATGATACTCAGTTTGCTTAATTTTTAGATGTCTGTAGCAGCTAATCTGATACAGTAGTCTAGACTTCTGTAGTCACACGTGGGTGGGTGGGGAAATGTACCTTTAAAGCACAATTTATCTCATTCTAAAGTAGACATAAACTCTCCTCCAGAGGTGCCTGGTAGAGATAAATATGAACTGTGCTCCACATGTGCCTATTCCTCCTAGAAGCCAATAAAAGGATTCTAGAAGGGTTGAATTTAGGCATCAAATATTGGGTGCCATAAAACCCACCCAACTCAACCCTATATGTTTTACCAGCTTAGTGCTGATTTTGCACTGGTGTTTGGGTTCTTTTTTTCTGTAGTAAATTTATTTAAATAAAAATAAGAAATCACTCCTGCATGATTATAAGCAATGGTGGTCATAAAACACTTCCCTGCATCTGTCAGGGAGGATTCCCGTTCAGGCAATGTCCTTCTATTGATAATCCAATAACTCTGTTCTTTTTTCCCCCCCTGTTTCCCACTTCATAACAGAGATCTATCCGATCTTTTGCTAATGATGACCGCCATGTTATGGTGAAACATTCAACCATTTATCCATCTCCAGAGGAACTTGAAGCTGTCCAGAACATGGTATCAACAGTAGAATGTGCCCTTAAACATGTCTCTGACTGGATGGATGAAAAGAACAAGTCTACGAAATGTGAGGGTGATGTGGAAGCAAAGGAGGAAGCTGCAGAAAGCAATGCCAAGTGAGTGAGTTGAGCCTCATAATGTGTTACTGTACTGCTCTGAATGGGTTCCTTTCCTTCGAAATAAGAGTTGTAGTGTTACTTGATTCTCCTGCATATGAATGTTCATAGAAGGAAGTGGATATATTTGGACTTTTTGAGGTGGAAGCACATAGGGCGAGTGCAGGGAATAGTAATAAGCCCAATGTGGGCAGCAGTTGCTCTCTCTTTCATTATTTATTTTACTGGGACGTTGTGAAGCTGCACTTAGCAGACAAACTTTTCAGCTATTATATGTGAATATATGTCCCTGTAACACACAAATGCAAATTCACAGCTATGTAGCTTGGGGACTCCTTCAGTTTAATACACAAAAAAAGATTTTTATAAACTTTAGTTTTTATCCACTAAACTAACTTTTCTAAGGATCCACTGCCTTCTATCATTGCTATGATTTAACTCCAGTAGGCAACTCTGCCCCACACAGCCGTGCACTCACTCCCCTCCTGGTGGGATGGGGGGAGAGAATTGGAAGGCTAAAAGTGAGAAAACTCATGGGTTGAGATAAAGACAGTTTAATAGGTAAAGCAAAAGTCACACATGCAAGCGAAGCAAAATAAGAAATTAATTCACTACTTCCCATCGTCAGGCAAGTGCTCAGCCATCTCCAGGAAAGCAGGGCTCCATCACACGCAACAGTGACTTGGGAAGACAAATGCCATCACTCCAAATGTCCACCCATTCCTCTTTCTTCCCCCAGCTTTTATTGCTGAGCGTGACGTCATGGTATGGGATATCCCTTTGGCCAGCCTCGCTGGTGGGGTGGGCTGAGAAGCAGAAAAGGCCTTGACTCTCTGTAAGCACTGCTCAGCAGTAACGAAAACGTCCCTGTGTCATCAACACTGTTTCCAGCACAAATCCAAAACACAGCCCCATACCAGCTACTGTGAAGATATTAACTCTATCCCAGCCAAAAACGATTATGTAGTTCTTCACCGAGTAAAACATCTGTTTGCGCTATGTTCCAGCCTGACATGGTGCCAAGTTTTTTCTGCTTCCAAGAAGCAGGAACAACTGGTGCTTTTTTTTTTTTTATGTTTCTTTTTAACTTGGGCACTTCTGGCCTGTTAGTGGTTTCTGGATAATCTGTTTCACATGCTCTCCAACTCAGGTAAGTATCTACCTAGGTTACAGGTTAGGAAGGGAAGCACCAGGAGACCAACAGCCAATTGTTGTGACTTGGAAAACCTGACTTCCAGTTCCCTGCTCTTCCTGTGATGTAATACTTTTCTACTGAACTTCTTGGAACTTAATCTGGTTACACTGCCTGCACTAGAGATGTGGTCAAAGGACTTTCTCTGTTTTCTTTCCAGTGATAGATGGAATATTAAGAAGGTCTGCTGTTTATGTGGACTTTGCCCAGCACGTTCTGATCTTAAAACTGATGAAGTGTATTCTTTTTCATATATATTTGTTATGTTTTCTGACAGCTTTTATGGCAGTGAAAGGTTTATTGTAAGTCCTTTTTTTAATTTTTGGTGTCCTGGTAAATAATATATATTATGTCAAGTTGTTTACATTTTGGGATGGGGGAAGTGTAGCCTACTAAGGCAGTAATAGATGGAAGTAGAGACCCTGTATATCGTATACTTCCAGAGTAAGACACAATTCAGTGCAGGTAATGGAGGAAGATCTAAAAGACTTGTATCAGTTTTTAAACTGAAAATACAGTTAACTGTCTTAGTATGAGAGACACAGTGATTGCCATTATTTTTATCAGTTATTCCTAAATGCATAATGATATATGTCTGGAAATTCAAAAATGAAATACTGTTTCCTGTTTCATCGTAGTAGTATCATTCTTGGTTATTTCCAATTCTCTTTCAAATTTTGAGAGTAGTATTCCAAAAAGGAGGCATGAAGCTCTGCTGTACGTCACTAGCTGGATTGTACTTCCATTTAGAAACAATAACTGTTTCTAAATATTTAGGTATTAATAAACTATATTAACTGAGGAAGTTTGCGTGGGTGGGAAGAGCAGAAAGCATTCATGACCTTGATCTGGTTTTCCAACAGTGTCGTGGATTTTACAGACAGATTTTACCTGTGTTTTTCCACAGGTTGGTTTCTTAACATTTAAGCTTGTCTTTGATTATCTCTAGGATAAGGTGGTGGGCTTGGGAGCTCTTGAAAGAGACTGCTTGCTCTGCATGAAGTTTAAATGCAGCACCACCTACTCAGAGTACACTCATCCACATAAGAAATGTTCAGCAGCATGGAGACCATTATAGGATAGCCTTGGAAAAGTAAATATACAAATGGTCCCTCATTTTGATGCCTGTGGCTTTCTGTGTTCCCTAATAAATATTTAACGGACGCAAGTGTGATCACTGGCGTTTTTGTGTAAGGCTGAGCTGTGATGTGTTACTTTTTGGTGTGAAATGTATTCAAATAGAAAGAGCACAACACTTAAAATCATGAATATTTTTACATAAATTAATGTATAAATTGATTTAAGACAGTGTGATTGTATTACCACCAGAGAATAATTGTAGTGGATTGATAGGCTGCTTCTCCACAGATGGATAATTAAGTTTTGTCATCACCTCGGGGAAGGTATTTAAGCTCAGTGTTTTGCTATGCTATGCAGTGTGCTGTATGTTTTGTTGGTGACTTCCTGGCATTACTGGTGACATTCTTAGGTGTCTTCTGCTGTAGGCAAATAGGCACAGAATGGATTCTTCAAAAAAAAGCCAATTAAAAAAAAAAAATATCCAAGCCTGCAGTAAATGCTTTTGAGACAGTTGGATAGCCTTGCTTTCATGCATGCCTGTGCAGGATTTTTCACGCTTGTGCTCTCTTATAAATGCAGATTACAGTTTTTGTAAACATCAGTGTATTATTTATACATATAAAACAGTTTGGGTATTTATGCATTTGCTTTGAACAAATTATTTTACAAATCGCTTTACAAGCTAAAAGGGGTTTACAACGTAGAAAAATATCTAACTTGAAATGTCTTTATGCTAGTTGCAAACCGTATCTAAAGGAGTTTCGCATTTTCTCACATTTGCATCCAGATACTGTTAAAGTAGCGTAGTTCCAGGGTGGAAGTTGAGATGACGTTTACTTTTGTAGCAGTTTTTGTTAGTTTGCTTCCGGCTGTTCCAAGCATAGTAACTAGTTTGGGATCGTTGCTTCCTTTTCTGTGTCATTCCTTCTTTTCTTCTGTCTATTGTTTAAGCACCTGTTCCTCCCTTTCCATTTAAAATACATGGATAAAGATAGTACAGTTATCGGATGAAGATACTTCTGAGTGAAACTTTGGAGCTACGTGATAACCCTCAATCACAGTGTGACTGGGTTTGGGTTTTTTTTGAGGTTTTGGGGTTTTTTGTTTTATACCCAGTCCATCCCTCTGGGTAGTAAGACTGATGTGAAAGGGCTGCTGCCCTTCTGGCTGAGATGGTTTAGCACCTTTGCTGCTTATGTGCTTTCTGTGGTGTTTCTAATGGTGATGTGCTGCTGGTGAGATGCATCATGCGGCAATAGCCGGTGTTGAACTGTCAAAGATGCACTTCTTGCGTTTTTCTTGCTGTTTTTAAGCAATCCTAGCCTACGAAACTCTTTTTTGTTGCGGTCTTTCTCTCGGTACTCAAAACTGAAGTGTTCTTATGTTGCTTCGAAAGTTGTTCACTGCGGCTCTTAAATGTTCCTGTAAACTTTAGCTGGAGAGTAAAAATTAGTACAGACCTCTATTCCTGTAGGTGTCAGTGGTAAGACTTGTTGAAGCAATTGTGCCTGAACGACTTTTGGAAATTAGATGCTTTCCTGAAATATCAGTTTGTAGTACGGGCTAAAATTTCAGAAGTTGGTTGTATAATTTTAAAGATAAAGGTCTGAATGTACGGATCAACTAAAAGAAACACTGAAAAGGTGTGTGGCCAAGTTTAAAGTTGGAATGTCACTACAAGACGATTCAGTTCGATTCTGAAAACAGGATTTCTGTCAGAGAGCTCCCATAGATTAATTATTCTACTCTTTTGGTAGATCTGCAGGTAGTGAATTTGGGCTTTTTTGTGCCTTGTGACTTGAGCTAGGCAACTTCTGCCATTTGCGTGAATTGCAGATCAGTGCTTCAATTTTTTCACAGGAGCTACTTGCATAAAAGGAGTCTGTACTTTTCACTTTCTGATCAAGTGATACGCCACTTTAGCACGGTCATCAGTCCCATCCATTTCTCTCCTCACTGTGGTAGGATAATACAATTATTTTGAATGTGTGAAAATACCATTATAATTACTCCACATTGTTTCATTTTCAGGGATCAAGGTGGTCGGACGTTGTGTGGTGTTATGAGAATTGGCTTGGTTGCAAAGGGCTTGCTGATAAAAGATGATATGGATCTGGAGCTGGTTCTCATGTGCAAAGAAAAGCCCACAAAGACCTTGTTATGTATAGTTAAAGACAATCTCCCAGCTCAAATTCAGGTGAGTTAATGTAGCGTAGTCCTCTAACAATGGTGATAGCACTGCAAAGGTGTATTTGGGTAAAGGCTGGAATTTGTTCCAGGAAGAAAGGCAAGTGATCTAGATTAAAGACATTTTGAATCTAGGATGACATCTAGGGTGTGTGACACATTTAATGTGGTGACATGAAGTAGTGATTCAGAAAATTTAACATCTTATTCCTGTTGTTGTCTAATCCCTGTGTGCGATGTCCATTGTCCTATGACGGCAGCCAGCCCTTCTGTTTCGTAACTGATGCAGCTGACCTTTGCTCTCTGGTCCAACCACTAACGTGAGCTAAATTGCAGTCCCAGAAATCTTCCTGGCTCGAGCATGTGAATCGGTCTGTGGTGTTGTCCCCTGCCCGAACCTGAAGTTCCACGCTGCAGCTGCTTTGCTTTGCTTGGGCTGTTCCAAGATAAATGCCTCTGTACTTCTGAAGTGAGAACAAGTCACTTTAGGTGGTCACTGATTTTAGCTTCTGTTAATCATGAGCTCATAATTTTTTCATTTATGGCTATTTAATTCTGATGTTGGCATCCTGTAGGCAGCGCTTACAGCTAATATTGGTCTCTTTACAGCAGCTAGGGATAATGCTTTTTTGGCAAAGTTCTGAGTCTGAGTAATCAGTCCGGCGTCCAGACTGATACACGCTGTCACCAAGAAGCTGTGCCCTGAAGTATTCCACTGCAAGTGCCTCTCTCCAAACAATATTCAAACTTCATCTGCTTTTCTGCCTTGTGTTTATTTCAGCATAGACAGTATGTGTGTTACCTGTTCTCACTGCTCATTTGTTCATATAAAGGACTTGTTTTAATGAGATGATGTTGTGCCTGCAGATGTGGCCCTATCCATAGTTGAGAATGCTAAGGATCTCCTGAGTAGTAAAGAGTAAATTCTACTTGTTTGTAGTGAGGTGTGACATGAGAAGGGTTGAAAGTGAAAAGAAAAGTTAGCATATGCTTTGAAAAAAGTGAGAATGGCAGAATAGATGTAATTAAAAGATGTGAAGACTGCAATACATTCAAGGGACAAGTCGGTAAGATCCTATGGGGAAGCACTGTGAGGGAAGGGATTACAGAGAAGGTGAGGCAAGAGGAATCTGGCTCATGAAAGAAGCTATAGCCATCGTGGGCATAAAAGACGATAAGAGGTTCTGCAGATGCATCAGAGGAGAGAGGAGGAAAGTGTACGCCCGACAGCGGACAAAAAGAGCAAATGAGGTACAGAGATGTTAATAGCTTCTGCTTTGCTTCTTTGAAGGCTAGAAGTGTGCAGATGCTTAAACATTTTCATCTCACCAATAAAGGAGCTGGAGGAGTGCAGATTGCAACAGGGAAAGAAGTCAGAATATAAGCTAGATATGTTCTAACTGTGTGGTCTTGCTGAAACAAACACCAACGCAAGGAACAGCTTCAGGACCCTGAACCATCTGTGGTTATCTTGGCGCTTGTGGAGGTTGAGAGGGGGGTCCCAAAGGACTGCTGACAGACCTGCAGATACAGGTCACTTGAGATAACTCTGATGCAATGCATGTCAATGGAACACATTATAAGGCAGTAGTAGGTAGTTTTGTTTACCTACAAAAGAAATCCTAAGCAAGAAACGAACAGTTTATCGAAAACAACTTCTAAAACATGTGATTTACACATGAGAGGAAGGTCATGTTTTCCAGGCATTGCCAGGGATCTCTCCTGGAGCTGGTATTAATGAATGAAGTGGGTGACAGTGGTGTCCTGCATCCAGTTTCTAGTGCTGTGTGGAAAGGGAGTGAGAGAGATGGACAGCTAAGTTGGAGAAAATCAGATGAGTGAGAATGAGCACTTACAAAACCACATAATTAAAATTACCTGGTTTGGAAAAAGTCAAGACCGAATGCAGGTGTAAATTTTAAGACATTAATGGTTATTTATAAAGGGATAGTGATTCACACGACTGCCGAAGGTAGGATGAGAAGTAACTGGAACTGTAGCAAGGGGCATTTTTGTTGCAAAACAGGTCATCTAAATTACATGTGCGGCTAAGAATCAGAATAGACTATTTAGAGAGATGGTGAAATCTCTGTTGCTAGGGCATCTGAAGAATATCTTAGGGTTGCTAAGAGATGGCCAAGGTGTACTTGGTCGTAGTTCATGGCAGGTACATGGACTGGGTGAGCTGGTGCAGCTGCTGCACCGGAGTCTGTCATCCGTTTGCACTGACAGTTCTGGTTGTGTTGGTCATACTGCACATGGGAGCTTCTACATTTAGAGGCAGCCTCACCGGAGAAGCGTGTACTTGTTAAGAACAAAAGTTGCTGGTGGTATTTTGCATACTATCAGCTATGGAAGTCAGCTTCTGTCTTGATTGGGCGGGCGGGGGGAGACAAAAAAAAGTTCAAAAAACAGTGGTAATGTAGTGTAACTGCTTAGTACTCTCATTAAACTTGCTACAAATCTTTTTTCTTAAGCATGTTACTGGGGTTTTTCTGTTCTTTAATGAGGGAGGCAAGGCCTTATTTGTTATTGCAGTGTCTTGTAGACTTCTCATTAGTTGAGAGACATATGCACATGCAGAGATTCTGCAGGTTTTCTTTTGATTGGGAGATTCTTGAAATCTTTCTTGGTGACTTTCAGAAACTTACAGAAGAGAAGTATCTCGTGGAGCAGCATGTAAATGAGGCAGCTATTATTATTCGTAACACAAAGGAGCCCAAGCTAACTTTGAAGGTGATACTTACATCCCCTCTCATTCGAGATGAAGCAGAGAAGAAGGAAGGAGGTACACAGAGCGTTTTAACTTGTTTTTAAGACTGTTCTATCGAAATGCCCTGACTGTGCAGCACAGGGTTAATTGGGAAGTAGGTTTTAACCGTGCATCATCTACTAACTAGATTGGCTATTGCCACCATAGGTTACATTCTTTGTGCCTTAAAAAGACAACAGTCACTTAATTTTCATGTAAATATGCATAGTTTTCATTTGCAAGCAATATTCCTACAGTGTTAACTTTGGCATACAATTAGATCTTAGTTCTCCTCTCTTTCAGACTTGCTAGTTAACTCTTGAGCACCCCAGTGCTGCACAGTCTTGTTTTCAGATTAAGTCAGTCAAGTGGGATTGGTTTGTAGTATCTTGAAAAACTCATAAAATTGTTTCTCTTTTTACATTAAAAAAAAAAACAACTGTCCTGCAAATCTTGCAAGTATGTCATCCTGGCCCTCAATTTTTATTAATTGATGATACATATGTGTATGTTTCTAGCTTTAAGAATTTCCTAACTGGGATACAGTTGAAGTTACAGTGCTATAATACAGCACTTTCACTTCTGAATTGACCATTGTACCTCATGTCCTTAGAGCAAAATAGATATAGAAAACTGTAACTTAGTTTCTTTCCGTTCCTTCTCCCTAACTGCGTGATGTCCAGTATAGTTATATGCCCCTTGTTAAAGGAACGTTGACTGGTAGTATCAATGAGGTTGGAAACAAACCAAGAGAAATAGAGAAGAGCAACTGTAGCCATACTTTGTTTTATTTTTAAACTCTTGTCAGTAATATCTGCTTCCGCTTCCCAAACCTATCCCTAGAAACTTTGCCACTGGATGATGTCAGACCTTTGACCAACTGGCCACTCTCTGTCATGACAACTGAGGCAGCTGGGCCCATGTGGGCTAGGGAACTCCCTGTCGCTCTTTTCCCATTTCTAGACTTGCCACAAGTCCTTTGCTTCCTCCCTTCTCCCACGTGAACTACCGATACAACGAGAAACGTTGGTCAGTGTCTCCATTTTTGTCTCACGCAATGGCAGGAAGGATCCCTTGTCAAATGAAACGTGACACTTTGGCAGCAGTTGGATGCAGAGAAATCTTACAGAACAGATGAATGGCAAAGATTTCCTAATTGCAATGTTTGTCTATTCTCAAATTCGTAACCATGCTCTTTTGCAAGGCCATTAAAAATAAATCGCATATTACTTCAGTTCTTCAACTTCCCGTAAGATGCTGAGATTAGCTCTGCAGTTGCAGCTGATACGTGTTCATGAGAAAGAGCACAAAGTGCAGAACAAATTTTAATGGTAAAGGATTTGCAGTTTTCTCACAAGGGGATACAGTTTTGCACAAAGGCTTCTGTCCAAGTATTCTCCTGCAAAAAGTGATGCCATTGTGGCAGTAAACTCTAGGTACTCCTGAATTAATCTCAAACTGAGTAAGGGTTTGAATTTTTATGCTTCCCTATATTTAAAATGTAGATATTCTGTTTTCAGTATCTTAAAATATTTTCAAAATTCTGTACTAATTTTTTAAAAACTGAAAACCATTGTACTACCTCTCTTAGAACACTGCTATGCTATCATTTCTGTACCGCTGGTGAGGATAGTTAATAGGGTAATGGATCTTGCTTTAAAGCCCGGGTTCTTTGATTCATCACAAGTGACCAGACATTTATCATATTCAAAGGTATGTGAAACATTATGCAGACGTCACCAAGTAAATTGAAACGGGGGTGGGATACCTTTTTTCATAATATTTCCAACCATATTTAGGTCACGGTCACTTAGATTGAGGCCAAAGAGGTTTCACATCTAATAGCAAGGAACAGTACTCGGAGGAACTGTCTGGTGAAAACACCTCGATCCCCAAAGGAAGTACTGCCGTATGTTTTCAATAGCCCTGAGTAATGCCAACCAAATGCAAATATACTTCCTGTGCAGTTTTAAAAACTGTTTTGAGTTTATTCCATACGTCCTTTTGACTGAAGGAGCTCAAAATGCTTGCCAACTTGCCTTTCATCTTACATGTAAGATAGGCCGCTGGATTGCAGGCGCTGCCGCTCCCAGGGAGCAGAGGCTGCGCAGAACTGACCAAGGTTTCGGTGTTCGGTGTGATTAGCACTAATCTGTCCTCTAACCAAACCGGCAAGGTTAGGCGCCGCCGACCTCGTTACCAGTGCTCCCATTTGTTCTGTAGGAATGCTGTGTGTGCCTTCATGCCCTGATGTCAGAATGTATCGAAAAACATTCCTGGATTTCTCTTCAGTCCCCACCTCTTTGGAAAAGTGTTCATGTTTAAGATGCGGTGTTTGTCCTATTTGTTTTTGCTGCTTGTTAGCAAAAATAAATAGTGGACCAGTGTGTGTGTGTGCATTTCAACGTTTCCCACAAATGGCTATCCATAAAGCTCTGCTTTCTCATGTCGACTTGAGAAGTCAAGCACCTGAAATTGCTGCATTTTGCATCAGTTTGAAATTTAAAGTTCTTAAGGAACTGAATTTTTAGTCATAGCATCAAATATAAATTGGGCTTTCCAGACCAGAACCTTGTAGCTTGCAAATCAGTTGTTGTTACCGAGTGTACAGTAACGACAAGCTTATGTAATAATAAACAAGTTTGTTTACCAAAGCGGGGCTGCAATCAACCTTGCTCCTTGAGCAGCTACTGCATAAACAGTCTGCCTCTGCTGCGGCCTTCACGGGGCTGACGCAGCCCGCGACGCCTCAAGGTGCCAAGCGCCTTTGAAGGGGCACCGAGCCACAGACTTACCTGCGGAGATGACGACGCTCCTCACACGGCTGGCCCCACATGAGCGAAGCTGGCAGCTGCTGTGTGAAGGGCGAACATACAGCAAGTGGGGAGCGAGTTACCGAAGGACTGGTTCAGTCTTGCATAGTGCGAGCTGATGTCAGGGCTTTACCATTAACTGTTCATTAAACTCCTTGTATCATTGCCCTTGCTAAAAGCACAAGGAAAAAAGTAAAGCTTTGCAATCACGTTTGAAAATTTTGATTAGATCTCACTTTCCTGACTGGCAGAGCATGAAGAAACATGCCATTCTCCTGAGGGTGTCCAAAGGGAGCCTGCTGCAAGCCGCTCGCCCTCTTTACTGCCTGTTCTCTTCATCTTTCTGTTTAATAGAATCTTGCACCCAAAAGTTGGCTGACTGCAACATCTGCGAAAGGTGCTCAGGACACTGGTACTGAATTTGTAATTGGCAAAGTTCTCCTAGATATTTGTAATTTAGACCTTTGGAAAAAGCCTTAATCCTGTAGAAAAAAGTATAATTCTAACTTGTTGACACAAATTACATCTTAGGAGGTTTTTCATTCACCTGAATGAGATGACACATTCTGTAGTTGAAAGGAAAAATTAATTTACTTTGTCAATGGCTGCAACACACTTTAGCAAAGCCTTGTACAATACTAAGCAAAAGTCCCTAGGTGTTTGAAGATCCAGTTCATTGCAAAAAATTAAGGATTTTGCAATCAGTCACCTTTGCCATTTCTAACGTTTTAAAAGAAGATTCTGATCATTCATTGACAGTAGTTGTTTTATACAATACATGAGCTTTAAGCAGATGTTTATATTGTCCACAATAAAGTTTTCTTACAGAACTGCCTAGATGTACATTTGGTAATTGCGTGCCACAACATTACTCCTGAAAATAATGAAACTGCAAAGGAAATTTAGAAGCAAATCCTGTGTTCCAAAAGTGACCTTTTGTGCTCATAGGAATCCAGTGCTTTGAGACTTTGCAGCTTTTATTTGGAAAACAGGCAAGAGGAGTGATTAATCACAATATTGTAATACTGTTGATGAGGGCAATAAGAAACAATGCAAATATCTGCTGCGAAGTTCACCAGGGTTTAGAAAATAAGCTTATAGCACTTAAGTCTTCTGCTGACAGCAGAGCCAGCAGATGCGAACTGCAGCTGTGGACTGTCAGACAAGATACCTGGTTCTATTCAGTTTTACACTGGTTTGGGGTTTTTTTTGGCTTTGAGCTCTTTTATCCATCATAACATAATGTGCTTTTACCAGGGTAACCTGCCCATTGAATGGCATAGGAGGTGAAGCAACTTAACATTAAAGATGCAATTGCACGTGCAACCAATACTATCCAGAGTAACCTATGAAAATGTACTTTGAGATGTTGCTACTAAATTGTACTACAAATTGATGGTACTTTTTTTTTCTCCTAACTTGTTCTCATTTTTTAAATATCTTGCTGGATTTTGCTTATCTAGCGTAGTCTTCAATTTGGAATGGATATTGTATTTCATTCAGACCTGCATAGGTCTCTTAAGACATGGAGAACTGACCATTATGAATAATGAAAAGACTATACTTCCAAGTTACTTATTTTTACATAAAGAGTAATTGTAATTCATAGGAAAACAACATATTCAATGTTTTAGTTGAGCCATGGATTCATTTAGTATTTCCAAGATGTTCTGCTCATGTCAGCTAAAACTAAAATCTTTTTAACCTGCTTCCACAGATATGCAAAATCTGTCATTTGTACAGTTTCCAGAGAATCTGGGTGTTAGTAACTCCTTAGGATTAAAAAAAAAAAAAAAATTTAGGGAAGAAAGGATTGATGCATAATGTCCCTCAATATAGAATTGGATGTGACTGCTAAAAGCAGTTTGTTGCATGCTGGATAAAAAAAGAGAAGGGGGGAGGAAAGTGTAAACCTGCACAGAAGATATCGGTATCTTGTCTCTTAAATCCTTCTTTGAATTTCCTCTGTTGATTTCAGTTGATGTTGGGAAGAGAAGATTTTTGCAGGAGGGGACTACCTCTCGAATATGTTAATAATCTGGAAGTTACCAAACTTACTTCTTTCAGATGTTCTGGTGATATGAAAGACTAATCAAACTGTAAAATTGCTTACTTGCATTTCCTGTATATTTCTTTCATTCAATTACATTGGCTAGTACTGTTCATGCAATAATACTTCAAATTCAGTGTTTTTCTTGGGAATTCTCACCCATGGTGAGTTACATGCATGGACGTAACTTTACTTTTTACCTATTATAATTTTTTTTTCTACTCCCCCAAGAATATCTTCCTCTTGTCAAAAGAAGCTTGTCTCTTTGAAATTCTGTGCCACTTTTGTGGAATAAAAGTCACAAAGAAGGGAAAGGGGGCGGGGGGGAAGCCCAATACAACCCAACAAAAAAAAGTGCTATATAGCTATTTTCTGCCCTGAAATGTGTTCTACATTCTTAATAAGATCCCAGATTGTCTGTAGCAGTGGCCATCTTTATTATTACTATTATTTTACAATGAGTGAATGCCTTTGCTTCTGTTGCACATGTGCACATTTACTACCTTTAATGGCTTGTTTAAATTAAATAACACAGTGCACTTAAATTCTGGGAGTCTTATTATCTCATTGAGATGCTGCCGCTCTTTTTGTATTGTGACAGAAACCCCTTGGTCAAATTGTATCTGTCTCTTTTTATCCCATTTTTACCAGTAGATAATGTTGCGATGAAAGATCCTCCGGACTTATTGGACAGGCAGAAATGCCTGGAGGCCTTGGCGTCTCTGCGGCACGCCAAATGGTTTCAGGTTGGCTATTTGTTCTTACCTTGTTGTTATTGTAGCCTTACGAGGTTTAATTTGAGACAGTTTTAATTATAATGCCTCTTTAATTTCTGACTAGTCCCTAATAGAGCAAAGGTCTAGAATTCCGAATTCAGTGCTGTACTGCGCAGGGGCAAACTGACAGGGAGACAGCCAACTGGTCTAGAGTTGTCATGAGGCTACAAAAGCAATATTGACATTTTGCTTCCTATTTTATATGTGTCTCTAAGTTGAACTACTTTACTTTTCTGTAACTGTTTTTATTTTGCATGAAGCTGATTAAGCATTAAGTAATAATAATTTTTAAAAAATCTATCCCAGGACTCTGTGCATTTAAAAAGAAAAGCCAGGTTTTTGCAGGTGTATTGGAATCATTCTGTTTGTTTTAGGCCAGGGCAAACGGACTAAAATCATGTGTAATTGTCCTTCGTATTCTGCGGGATTTGTGCAACAGAGTCCCCACATGGGCACCACTGAAAGGATGGGTAAGTACAGAAAGATTTGAAGGCCACAAAGTCAGGTCTCAGATCTCCTCAGAATTGTAGGAATGTCTGGATCTGAGAAAACAGTGCATTGTATGAAACTCCTCCTTAACCCCCTCTTCCTTTTACTGCCCGCTAACTTACCTGTGTAGAAGAGTGCTTGTAGGAAGGAAAGAGAACGCAGTATTTGTGCAGTCAGAAAGATGTACAGATACTGGGGAAAAAGACGTAATATTGTGGGCCTTGCACATCCTCAGGGGTTTGCAATAGAATCCCGCTGGTTGCCTCCAAGTTTAGCTTTTTAAAAATATCCTGCTACCAGAGGATACCGTTTCACGTTAGCAGGTTTGGGGAGGGCCAAAGGCTCTGCATATCCAGAGAGGAACACTTTGTAGGTCAGCGGAGGCAGTGTTTTCTCTCGCGTAGAACTGACAGCCCTTTGAGAGGAGGAGAATATTCATGTGATCTGGCTTTAGAACGAGGCTCCTCCTTTTAGACTTCCTGGGCAGTTAATGGAGAGCAGTTGGCTTCCTCCAAAGGCAACTTGGAGCAGGGAACAAATACATGTGCCATGAACTGTCCTCTGGGATGGATGTCTCTGTCAGACCTGTAGTGGATTAAAAATTAAGTAAGCTGATGTGAATATTCTTCCCCTCTACCCCTGCATATTTAACTGCAGTTACAGTTACCCTTGTGTCCATACTAATCATAATTTAATGTCTTCTAGCCACTCGAGCTTATCTGTGAAAAATCTATAGGTACTTGTAATAGACCTTTGGGCGCTGGGGAAGCATTGCGACGAGTGATGGAATGTTTGGCGTCTGGAATTCTGCTTCCTGGTAAGGGGCGAAAATAACTTCAGGAGCACAAAAGGTTGATCAGGCAGCGTTCGCATTTGCTGTTGCTGTATGATTAGATGAAAAATGCCTGCCTTGAACTTCTAACCTGTAGTGGAGCTAAAGTGGTTTCTTGTTTCAAATAAAATAAAAAAAAAGGGGGGGGGGGAAGTTGCATGGTTGTAACTGTTTGAATAAGTACTTCCAAAGCATAGAGGTTAATGGAGAACGTTAGATTTGTTTATAAATTAACCCCTATCTCATTAAGGGGTTGCAAATAAGTAGACTTAATGACCATCTGTTTTCTATAAATTCATTGAAATCTACATATCTATCCAAGTTATTTTTTTTTTCTAAACCTACTGCTTTTCGTTTATGCTGTTACACATGTGCAGTGTTAACCCTGATAAATTCTGTGGCCGCTTGCTGGAAGGGAGTAAAACCCTGGGGTTATCTCACTTTCTGTGATGTTTGTATCCCTTACTGGAAAAGGCGCGCTTCCCACTCTGATGAAGACTGAGACTAGCTGTTGCAATATCATTCATGCCCTTTTTCATATTGCTTCTCGTTTACTCTCAATAATCTGCTTTGCCTCTTTCCTTCCTAGGAGGCCCTGGTCTGCATGACCCCTGTGAACGGGAGCCAACAGATGCTTTGTCTTATATGACAGTTCAGCAAAAAGAAGCCATTACACACAGTGCTCAGGTAGAAAACTTGGGCATTTGAGGAGCTAGATACTGCAACAGTGAAGATTTCAGCTCGTTAATACAACTTATTCTCTGCCAGGATAGCTTATTTTAATGGCAGTTCTGACAGTTCTTCTGGTGCGCTACCCTGGAAAGATTAAACGGTAGTTCAGTAGTTCATGAGTGCGAGTTAAACATGTATGAAATCTAATCCTTGCAAAAGGCAGTCTAATGTGCGTGCACCACTTGCATCCCACCTCAAGTGCTTATGGCACAGAGCCTTTCAGTAGGCTCCCTGTCCATGTGCCCTGCACTTTGTATTACCAAAACTAAGGAGTTTTAAATTTTTAGACATTAGCATTTTCTATGGCTATCATAGACAGCTGTAGAAGCTGTCTTCTCATAGAAGTGGTTTTGCGTCTACAAACTTACTTAGAAACTTAGACAACTGAGGTAAAGCGCTGCTGTGATGTAACTTACGTTTCTGCTGTCACCTTATAGCATGCCCTGAGATTATCAGCCTTTGGTCAGATCTATAAGGTTTTGGAAATGGATCCCCTCCCATCAAATAAGTCATTTCAGAAATATTCCTGGTCAGTAACTGACAAAGAAGGTAGGTAGTGTTTGCTCCAAAAATCACTAATTGGGCAGTAGACTAGGGGTTAATTTAGAATGGGTGAAATTCCTGAGTTTGTATGCTGTGAATGCATGGTAAAGGCTTTCCTTTGTGTTAAATGTGGGGTTTTTAAAAAATATTTCCTTGCTAGGAGAAAATCTGGAAGGTTCTGTTCTCTAGAAGCAGCAGCAGAGGAGCAGCAGTACAGCTAGAATATAGCTGATGATTTTCTTTAAGCACAGGTCCTTTGGGGTCTGAAGAGTAACAGTAGTGTTTATGATTCTTATGCTGGGGAAGGAGAGACTGTAGACTAGTCAAAAAGCATATAACAAGTGGCCGTAATAAGAATTACTCGAGAATTCTTCCTAGAAAACAATGTACATCTAAGAAAAATAAATTTTCCATGTATATTTTTGGTAAAAACAACTCTCTTAAAGTTCTTGCCTTAGACTAACTGTAAAAAAAACAACACTGCAAAATTAAACTACTTCTTGCATGGCATGGTACAGTGAGTAATAAGCTAATATTGGCTTATGTGTAGCAATAGGAAAGCTTTGACTGATGGTTGAGTTCATTTTAAACATGCAAGGAACAGTATGGGACTAATCAGACTCCTGCTGTGGAATTTTGTTTTTCTAATAGCATATCCATATTACAAGGAAATTTATACCCTAGGTACAGGCTCATCTGCTCTTAAGAGACCGTTTGAAGATAGTGTTGGGGATGATAAAGATCCAAATAAAAAGATGAAGCGTAATCTGAGAAAAAGTAAGTGCAACACTTGTCCGTTCTGTTTTCAAAGATCTATTGTACAGTGGGAGCTGGTTTAAAAAGCTTCTCTGTGTTGGTGTGGAATAGTATGTGAAAAAGTCTTTGGAACAAAAAATGTTGTGTCTATCACCCCACATTTGAAATGTCAAACACCTATCGTGCATCTGAATTTCCCCCGACATGTTTTACTAACGGAATGATTTGCATTTTTAAATGGGATTACCCATCAAGTTACAGTCAAATTTAAGTTGCCCCAAGCAGCTGAGGTATTTTATTGATAATGCCCCTGTGCTCTGGTTTGGTTTTTTTTTCCAAAATACTGCAGTGACTTTGCTGTGCGAACATTTGCCATTTTGCATTCTTCCCCTTTTTGAGCTACTTGTTAGTCTCTCAAGACCTCCCACAAGAAAAATAAAATGCTTCATCTACAAAACATTGACATCGCCTATATGCATCGACTAGACACGCCTCAGCATTGCTGGGATCCAGGCCGTTCTGGGGGCTGTTTTCATTGTGCCACTTCGGTGCCAGTTCTGGATCTCGTTCCTCACTGCATATAAAACTTATTACTTCTCTTATAGCAGCCAGGAATAATATAGCTAGCTGCTAAAGAATTGTGTTAACAATATAAAACAATGGGTAATTATAGTTGTTACCCAAAAGTGGAATGGCGTATTAAAGACTTAACAGTGTTATGGCTATCCTCAACCTCTGAGAGGCTGAGGCTTTGTTTTGCTCCTTTATACAGACAGAAGGCACTGAAATGCAAACTGTTTCATTTTCTCTTCATCTTGTTTATGTTCATTTTCCCTTTCTCTTCCCGCTCCCCCCCCCCCCCCCATCTTGTACTAGTACTAGATAGTAAAGCAATAGATCTCATGAATGCTCTGATGAGGCTGAACCAAATCAGGCCAGGGCTTCAGTATAAGCTGCTGTCACAGTCTGGTCCAGTCCATGCCCCAGTCTTCACAATGTCTGTAGATGTTGATGGTACGACATATGAAGCATCAGGACCTTCTAAGAAAACAGCCAAGCTCCATGTGGCAGTGAAGGTAAGGCAGCCTGAAATAATGTGCTAACCCCAGATCTTGGAACAGAGAGTATGAAATATGTTTAGAACTGGTTATTACTTTAAAAAAAAAAAAGTTAAATATTGGATGAAACAGAGCTGCTACCTATGTACTCTAAACACAGCTTGGCATGGTTCAAAGAGCATCACTGGTTTTATACTAGCAGAGGAGAGGGACAATGTGGGAACGTGGAAGAACAACTTCCCAGGGCTCAGTAGGTCAGCACATGACAATGGATTGAATGTGGTGTTTTCAGTTCTGGACTGGAGGGGTTCAGTTTTGTTCTGTTCTACTCCTTCCTTCTCTTGGTTTGAAAATGGCATGTTGGTGGCTCCCTCTTTCTCCCTTTTCTTCTGTGTCCATTCCTGGGTTGTGAGCTCCTGGAAACATGGAGTTGTTTCCTGTCTTCAGTGTCTGAAGAGTACCTTTGTGCACCGGGATAAACCATGTACATAAATTATTGGTCTCCGCTCAGTGTCTCAGTAAGAGACTCGTATCATTCAGGCAGTAGTCAGCCTACTGACGCTTCTTGTAGGTGCTCTATATGACAGAGCTTAGGTCTGTAAAGCAGTGATAGACTGGAATGTCCAACATGAACATCCTTGTTGTACTGCAGTGAGGACAGTTCAGACTGCTAATGCAGACTGAGCCTGCTGGGTTTCTGGGAAGAAACAAAAGTTTCCTACAGACAATTCATGTGAAAGAGAACCTGCTTTAATAGAACTGCACTTATGATAGGAACAAGCCCATCTGTCATTCTGTACTTCATTTTGTTTTGAACAAGAATTTCCTTTTTAGAAGCTTCATCTGGCAACTTTCTGCTTTCCTTTGATTTCAGCTTTGAAAATCCCATTGTCCCATGTGCTTTCAAGTTCAAAGTATCCAGAAATATATGAGGGAATGTATTGTTCCTTCGGGAAAAGTAGCTCTCTGTATGCGCGTCCTTCCAGACCTTCTGCTTCGTTCTTTTATTTTTGCCTCCCTCCCTGCAGTTGTTTAAAAAAAAAAACAAAAAACAACAAAAAAAAAAATCACACATCACCAAAAAACCTGCCCTACAAAGCTGTGACTTCTCTGCCCTTGAACCTCTCTGCATCAGCCAGATCTGTGCTGGTGCCTACCCAGCTCTGTTTTCTCTAAATTTACACATACACAAATCCTGGGCTACATTTCAAAACACCCCTGATTCAAGCCGAGAAGAAACTCGTGGTGTGGTAGAGACTAGCTTTTTTTCTTTCTTTTTTTTTTTTTTCCTAGCAGATATGGGCCCTGCTTTCCCAGACTTGTAGGAAGGAATAGTATGACCATTTCAGTTTCTAGATCTGACCTTTTTAAAATTCAGAATCCCTGAAAATGCAGTCAATTGTACCACAGTTGAAAGGGAGCTGAGCCTGGAGGTGTCCATGCAGTTCTCAATTCAGTGTTGGAACGTAGTGATTTGCAAACTTTGTTCTTGGGACTAAATTTTCAGGGTGCTTCAGGTTCTTTTCAGATTCTTCTGGCCCTGTGTCTGGTACCTCCATACAACTAGGTTAGGTAGCTGGTTAAAGGAGAGGCTGGCCTTGCTAGCGAAGGATGTTTTTGAAGGAACTGATGAATAGTACCTTAATCAGTAAGGTTTCATTTGCTATACAGCTGCTGGTTGTAGGCAGCATGGAGGAAGCTTGGAGGTTGTGGTGTGGCTCACCAAGAGGCAGGCTTACTGTGGACAGATAGTTTGTTACTCTGCTAGCCGGCATTCCTTCACCTCCCCTCTCGGCTCAGGAATTTGCGTCCTGTACACCTGCTTTGGAAGCATCTACCCTCTGGTGTACAATGTACGGTGCTTTAATTCTCATAAGACTGTTTGTCTTGTTTGCCTCAGAGTCAATCTTGAGCTGTCCATATGCAGAGAGAGGGGGGGAAAACGGTGTGCAAAACAATCTCCTTGTCATACTGTTAGTGTCATGCAGTGGATGCACTTCTGAATTTTCATCTATTATTTTACAAGGAATTCTCAAGATGGTGAATGATGCTCATGAGTAATTGCTATCTTTGAAAGTAAAATTTCTCTCTGGAGTGTTGATTCCACTTTTCGAAACGTGAACTATTTTGCCCATTGCTGTTGTGTTTTTCTCCATTTCAATACAGGAGAAAACATACTCCTAAGCAACCTGCCTTTATTAAGTGTATGGTGGGCATTCTTTTGTGTTGTGATCAGCTTTGTATTTGTTTCTGTACTGCTACCTATTTTACAGTTCGTTTCATGTGGGTTTGTTGTAGGTTTTACAAGCAATGGGGTATCCAACTGGTTTTGATGCAGATGTGGAATGTATGAGTTCTGATGAAAAATCAGATACTGAAGGTAAAAATGAAACAGTGTCTTCAATCTCAAGCAATAATACTGGAAATTCCACAGCTGACACCTCCGCTACCCTAGAGGTGAGTATTGCATTAGAAAGTACAAGTGATGGAGATGTGTGGGGCTTGGTTCTCTGTTTTGGGGGGTTTTTCCTCTTCTCCCAGAAGAGGATGGTGTTTTAGCCAAGGTGGTGGATGACGAATGAAGAGAGATTTTTCCAGTCTCAGATCTGCTGTAGACTTTGTGCCACTGTGGACAAATAACTGATCTTTGTGCCGCCTTTCCTCAAGTTTAAGGTGGGGTAGCCATCTTGTCCTCCTAAGACCATAAACTCTTTAAGACGGGTGTTGTCTCTTCTCGTTAGCTTATGTATGGTCTTACAACTGGGACAGCTCCATCTTGTTTGGTGCCTTTGGGCTCTAGTAACACAAATTTTACAATTTCTCTTTTGTAATAGAGGGTTTGTCAAAAAAGTATACCTACACAGGTAGTATTTTAAAGTGACACACATGAAGACCAATGAAAATATAAACATTCATTAGGAGATATTAAGAAATGTAGAAGCTAATACCTGATGCATATTGAATACACTAGAAAATACTGCATTGAAAATGCTCCAATTTCAATATAATATACTTTAATTTTGGCACTTGTAGCTGAAGTCATACTGTAAGGAGCATGCTGTGCTTTTTTTCTCACTGAAGTTGTTGAAGTTATGGGAGATGGAGTATTCCTCAAAGGACAAAATTTGAGTAACTTTTAACTTTGGCTGAATGTCCCCAGGAATCAAGCTGTAATGGGTCTATACTACATTAATTGGATATTTTCTTAAATTATTTCTGGTATTCATTTCTTTTCACCATTGAAAAAACAGGAAATTCTAAACTCATGCTTAGATGTCACCCTTTTCACGCTTCTCTTTCTGATTTCCTCAACCAGTGTTCATAATTGCCACCAGGGATTTTAGAGAAGCATCTTATGTAAAGACTAAGTAACAGCTTTAATTTGTATATTTGTTTGTCTGCCTGATAGCTCTGCGGCAAGCTCTCTGCGGGCTGTGCTGATAAACCATTGTAGATCCCTGCTTCTTTTTTTGTTACAATGCTTTTTTCCAGGACTGCAGGGGGGGTTGTGCTGTAAATATAAGTAATTGTTCTGTTGTTTGAATTTTTGTCAAGATGTTAAAACATTTCCTTCACTTGGAAACCACTTAATTTCCAAACAGTGCGTAATCATGGACAGCTTGATTCACATATGTATTTAATCTACTGCCACATTTCCAGACAAAGGAAATGGGGGGTACTTTATACTCAACAAACTGACCTGTTAATTTTCCTTTTAAATACACATTTATTATACTTTATCACAAAAGCGGGTAATATTTTAAGACAACCAAGATATTTCCCAAGCTGCATGACTTTGTTTCCATGTTTACACTTTTGAGACACTTTCAAAGGGCAGGTCCTGGTACTAGGACTCCTCATCTTTATCCAAAGTAAGTTGTTTTTGAAAACTTTGTTTTGATCCCTTAATCATCTTTTTCTTCATCAGTGAGTAGTCATTCGTATCTGTAGCTGAGTGCATTCTAATGCAGGCTGATACGCTGGTGCACTGACATCTCAGCTTCACCTTCCTTGCTTCCTGAACAGTCACAGGTATTTCTGCTGAAACATGTGAAGCGGGATATGAGACATCTTCAGAGCTCAGTAGTGCCAGGACGTAACTAGATCGAGCAGCAGAGATGCGTGCAAGGCTGGGAAGGCTCATCTCTCCTTTCACTGATAAAGCCTTCGATTTCAAGGAACTTGACACCGGGGCCTCAGCTTCAGCTTTGGATACTCAGGGTTGAAACTCCAAGTGCAGGTGGTGTCATGTTCAGTGTTGTATAGACACGGACCAGGCCACGAGGACAGTGGCTTTCCCCAACAGAAATAAAGAGGGTGTGACTTCTTTTACAGTATTGTTTGTTCCCCTGCCATTCTTTAGAGACTACTTCCCGTCCGCTGTTTAGTGCAGGAGCATGTTATACTGAAGCCAAGGCAGTGTTGCCTTTGATACAGGCCTGTTCCTGGGCAGCCTGCCGAGGCCTACGTGTCGGGAAGAACAAGGTTTTGCAGAGGCTTGTCACAGTGATAATGCCGGCATTCTCCAAGTGGCTGCCCATGTGGCACTGTAAGGCACGATGCTGTAGATGTCTGTCTGCCTTTTGAAGAGATAAAGGCTCTAAAGCAACACCATAAATGTCTCTCTAGGTAAGAACTCAGGGTCCTATACTCACCGCGAGTGGCAAAAACCCGGTGATGGAGCTCAATGAAAAAAGAAGAGGTCTGAAGTATGAGCTTATCTCTGAGACAGGTGGAAGCCATGACAAGCGCTTTGTGATGGAGGTGAGTGAAGCAGAGTTACAGTTAGTAGGTGGTTTTATTAACTGTGCTTTAGTCTTTGGAGTTGCTTGCCACTACAGTGCAGATTTTTTTGTATTTTGCTTTTTGCAGTGCACATCTCTGATGTTTTCAGGGTTTTGTATCTCTTATTGCTGCTGTGATGATTAGACTGGGGAAAGGAATGTCTTTTATGCTTTAGGAAAATACAATGAGAATTAAAACTGGATTCTGACAGCCCCAAACTACATCATGTCTTGACATGAGGAGGAGGAGGGAAGTAAAAGATTTACAGCTTGACAAAGTATCTGATTTGCAAATTTTGCAAACATACTTGTTAACCCCATGTCAGTGACCTGACTTGAATCTCCTGTTGCCAGCTTACCAGTGGTATTTGGAATGGCTGTAGCAAAAGGTACACTCATTTGATTTCTTCCTCTACTTGTGCTATCGCCGAAGTAGCACTGGGCTCTAAAGTGGTATGAGGTAGCATCCCAGTTAAGCAGTGTAGGTATAGTGTCCGCAAAGATGTTGGTAAATAAGGCATGGACAGAGATGAAGGGAGCCTCAAATGATTCCTAAAATCCCTGTTTCCTGGTGGTATCATTCATCTGTTGAGAAGCTCAAACATATTGGCTAAATTCAGTATCCAACAGATACGCTGGTCCTCTTTGAATTGCACTTGTAACTTCCAGATTCCTAATACCTGCAATATAATGGTTCACAGGATCACTCAGGTATTCTTTATCAGCTTCATAATCTAGAAGCAATAGAGATTTGTCACATAAAACACTGAGGTGTTTTTTCTTACTATTGCAGTTTTTTATGGATGGCACATCATGATGCAGGATGGTATTCCCAAGGATAAATACTAGGCATAAATTCATGTTTCAATTTTCAGGTAGAAGTAGATGGGCAGAAGTTCAGAGGTGCAGGCCCAAATAAGAAAGTAGCAAAAGCAAGTGCTGCATTAGCAGCACTTGAAAAACTGTTTTCTGGGCCTAATGCAGCAAACAACAAGAAAAAGAAGATTCTTCCGCAGGTAAGAATTATTTGCTTTTTGGACTGCTCTTATCACAGCTCTGGGTTGTTCTCTGATACAGGAACTTCTGCAGGAAGCAAGTGATTTCAGTCTCTTGTTTTATGCACACATGTAAGATTTCTATTTTTATTCCTCTAGAATACTTATTGTAGTATAACAATATAATCTGAGAGTTGGGACCATATTGTGGGAAATATAGTAGAAAGGGAGGCACAAACGAAGAGAGGTCCTGATTAGCTGGAGGAGATACAACTAAGGTCAGTGGCTCAACCAGTGATGGTGCGCACATCTGTTGCGTTTCAGGCCAGAGCCATAGTGTGCATCATGTAAGATGCGCAGACTTAAGGGATAGGGCCTCTACCTGGCTATAAATGACTTAACTCTAGATTCTGGAGTAATCTGAGGTTTTTGCACCTTTTTTGCGACTTCTCAACTTTTCAGATGAGCCATTTTGTTTCATGGGGAAGACTTGTATAATAAAAAGCTCCATCTTGTCCATTAGGTTTAGCAGCCACATTGATCTCTCAGATCTATTAAGATTAAGGCTGAACAGACCAGAAACTAATCAGCAGTGTTCCTCCTCCAGGGGACGACAGTCTGAACTAAATCCTGAGGATTACAGTTTGTATCTTTTTTTGTGCAAGTATGTTAGAATTAAGATTTTTCTTGTCACTTCACATTGGAGCAGAACATATCATAAAATACACATAAAATACAAAAGATGACAAATTAACTCTTATTTTTGTTTTTGTTCAGTAACTAGTAAGTCCTCTCCATTTCACTAGGACCTTTGGTTAGGAGTATTTCAGTTTCCATTAGTGTAGTGAAAGTCTAGTAAATGAGAAAAACACTACCTCGCAAGATAATGTTCCACATGCAGTTAAGATCTGAAAATGACCTCTGATTCAGGGACTTCCTAAATTCTGAAATTTCTTTTTTTGTTGTTTTTCATGTGTTCTTTTTTCAGTAGGTCAATGATGGCACTAACTGCCAAACTTCTCTTTGAAATGCCCAGATTTGTATGATTTTGTTTTCATAGGCAGTCAGGGCACCTAGAACAGCAAAGCAGCGCTCTGACACGCTGGGCAATACCAGTTGCTGTAACTCCTCGCTTTTCTTTCGCTTGTAGGTGGAAACAATGGGAAAAGGAAGGAGGCATTCTAGTGAAGTAAGGTTAAAGCAGTCCAGTGTTGTCATGAGGTGGTTATTTGTTTTTGGGGTGAAACCCTGGCCCTGCTGAAGAAATGCGGGTTCAGAACAGTAGGAGAGAAGCAAAGACAATCTTGTAGATCAAGAGGGGAAGCTTGTAAGGAGGTGGAAAAGACAGAAGCGAGACGCAGCAGAGAAAGGGTCAGAAGCCACTGGTGTTCGTGCATGCCCGTGCAACCAAAACTGAGGTGAAGAATGCGCAGTCTGACCACGCTGACTGCCAGGTCTGAGTGAAGTGAACGCGCTCCTGGACTTGGTGTGTACTGCAGTCAGTGACCTGGCAAGGGACTTGCTTGGTTTCTGTCAGTCAAATTCTTTAGGACAGTTCATATCTATTCTCTATTCCACCTTTAAGAAGACTGGCGCATCACTAAAGAGATTTTTTTAAAAGGTGGTGCTTTAATGCAGATGGCCTTGTATTGCCAGCAACACTTTCACTTTCTGAATTGCTGTTTTTTATTACTCTGAGCAGACTAAAGGGGTTGTCAATACAGCTGTTTCTGCAGCAGTCCAGGCTGTTCGAGGCAGAGGACGAGGTGCTTTAACACGAGGAGCATTTGTTGGGGCAGCTGCTGCTACTGGATATATAACGCCAGGTAAGACATGACACTAATAGCGAACAGTTTCATTTTTGTCTGCTGGGGTGTTCTTTTCCATGTGTGTCACTCACCTATGCAAGTGGTTTCTTCAGCTTTAATCATCTGAGACGAAGTAGAAGGGGGAATTCATGGGGCTTTAAATCAAAGAACTGAAAAACTGGCAGTACCTGTCCTTCACGAGTGTACAACTCGAAGCTCCACGTGCACAGAGCACATGGTTATGGGCATAATGGCTTTCCTGGCTTCATTGTATGTCATCTTCATAGTTCACTGCCATGGCACAAATCCCAAAACTCTTTGCGCAGTTGGCAGGCTCTGGAGTTGCTGTGCTTCCAGAAACCTTCTACATGAACTGTGCATGTGAGCACAGCATCCATTAGTAGCTTCTGTGGTGGCCAAAAAAAAAATCAAAAAGAAAAGAATTTCTGTTTGAACTCTGGCTGTTGTTGATTGATCATCCCTGCTGCACTGTTCTGATTAGCAGAAACATCCAAGGGCCTTCTGGTTCACTTTTATCCTTGGTGTTTACCATACAGGGCAGGTGAGTTACTAATCAGGTTATCTCACTGCGGATTCCTTAGGGAGCAGGTTTGCAACCATCAGAAACAAAACTGTTCCAGCTTGAAGAGCTGAAGTGCTCAGCTACTACTGGCTGGTACAAAATAACATAGGGTTTTATGTTGTGTTGTTTTGTTTTTAATATGACAGGCATATAGAGCATAAGGTGTTAAAATGTAAATGCAAGAAGATTTTAAAGGAAATGCTCACTTTCTCATTCCCCTTTTCGAACTGCACCGTTATTTGTTACTCTACAACATGTCTGAAGTTTGCAGGTGACCTGTGAAGGGAATCTAGACATTGTTTTTACTTCAAATAAGAATCACAAATTTGTCAAAATGAGATGCTGGAGAATTCTTAGTCAAAGCAAATCCAATAGCTTCCCAAAAATAAAACATATTCCTCATGCTCAGGTTTTCAGATTACAGCGTGAGCTCTAATTATACCCTTCAGCAGTTCACACATGCTAATAGCATAGCCCTGTTGCTTGGTAGTCTTGCTTCCTGGCACAGTCCACAGCATGTTGTCTTCATTGTTCCTGTATGTTGATGTAATTATAAATATTAAAAACCAGTAATTCATTTTTAATAGCTGTTAACATTGTTTTTGGAACTGTCTTTCTGCCTGAGGAGTCATTTATGAGACACTTTAACCTGCCAGGGGCATGCTTCTTGCCAGCATGGAATTACTCCAGAAATAGGTTTAATTTCCCAGTCGCTGTAGTTGTTAAGCTTTTATTGGCCTTGGCCTTCACAGATTATTTCTCTTCATCCTCTATTCTCAGAAATCTCTTGCTTTTTGTGACAGACACAAGTGATCCCACCAGAAAAAAAAAAAAACCTGTAAAGCCTTCAGGAACTACTGAGATGCAGTAACCAAGATTGGTGTTACCACTGTTGCTTTTTGTCCCACTCTAGAGCCATGCTTAGCTCTTTGGGGAAAAAAGATACTGTTCTCTGTTTGCCTCTAGGTGTTCACATGGCCTTTGTGAAACCTTCTTTCGTGTGTTAGAAATGGCAGCGAAAGCAGAATTCACAGGAGCTTTACTGATGATGATGATGGTATCTGCCACAGGCATGTAGCATTCCCCTCTTTATAATGGAAGTTAAGGAAAATGACTGTTCTCTGCCTTAGGCTGTATTTGTATTTTAGGAAGAGCATAAGCAAGTATGGGATGTCTGCCTGGATCATGCCAACTCCATGCTCTGACAGTACAGACTTGAGGGCTTCAGCTGAAATCAAATGCTAGGGAAACGAAATACAAAACTTAATTCTTTGATGTTGAGGCTTAAGAAAGTCATTGGGTAGCTTGTTCTTCAAGCTACCATGTAGGAGGATTTTAGTGTTTTCAGCAGTATTTGTATGTGTTAGTGTGAGTTTGTTTTTTCTGTGGTCCTGCTTCACAGGTCCCTCCCTGTGTGTTGGTGTGCAAATACTGATCGTCTTCCGATACTGTAGGAAGTGAAACCCATCCCTTATCTGTTTATATTGCAGGCTACGGAGCACCGTATGGGTATAGTACAGCTGCGCCAGCTTACGGTATGTATAGCCCAATAATTAACAAATTAGAAATTATATAGAAACTGTTGTGGCAGTCCAAATATGGCAGTCCGAGGAGAAACTCAAAGAGATTAAACCTCATAAACCATGACAACAACACCACTTTTATGCCATAACCTTGTGGTTCTTTTTTGGTTGGAGTAGCTTTTTTGCCTATGCTTTGCCTGATTTGTGGAAGGACTGCTTGTTCTAATTGCCTGTTCCCTTTCATACTGAAACTGAATTGAAGTAGTTTTCTTACTTTTTACAGCCAATCTGTGCTCCATTCAAAGACTACCGAAGGGCCTATTTCAGCATCTCTGACCCCTATTTATCTAAATGGCATTACAGTATCATTGGCAAAGTGTTTGTCCCCAAGTGTAAGTGGCTTGTGGACAAAGCTCCCTTAATGCTGTCAACTCCCTGAAGTCCATGTGCATATACACCTACCCCCACACCCCTTGCAGGCTAAAACACTGCTGCTTGAGACAAGCAGAATGGTTTTTGTGTAGATTATACCATTAGCAATCAGATTGCAAGGAAGCTAGGACATGGCGATTTGCCACAACGCTTTTTACTAAGAAACACAGTGATATTAGGCTGGCAAAGCACTGGTTTCATGAAGATTGTAGAACAAACTAATAATTGGAGAACTACGATGGAAAGGTTTTCCTTAACTCAGCTTCTCCCTACCCACTGGCTTTTTTTATGCTAGACTAACAATGCATACCTCTAACCGGCCCTTTTGGTTACTTTGAATGAGGTTTATGTGGCAATGGGAGCACAGCACTTTGGAGTCAGTGATATGTCTTGGCACACAAAAAGCGAGCCCACCAGCAGCAGTCCTACTCTCCCCTCTTGTCGCGGGGACTGGGTGAAAGCCTGCTACTCAAGTGACAAGTTGAGTGCCTTTCAAGGCCTGCAGTTTTTCATATGGGAAGCTAAGCCTTCAATTTGCTATTACTTTTGTAGCTTTTGCAATACTTGTTCCTCTCAAATTTCTATAGCTTGGGCAATACTAACTCCCCTGATAGCATTATAAAAGTTAAAACTATTTTGAAATGTTGATTTCATTACTGTCTTTTAGAGGTATGAGCAATAAACACTGGAGGAATGCTGCTGCTTTATTGAAAATACTCACTTTGCTTGACTAAGACCAGCTGGTCCTATTCTGTACTCCTGCAGTGGAAAGGGGATGGAGAATGGGCCCACGGGCTGCACTCAGTGTGGAGTTCTCCCTTCAAAATTGAAGCAAACCTCTCTAGTTTTAGAACTCCCGCCCTACTGACTGGCCAAGTACTTTGACAGAACAGCAGTACTGTCCCATTGAGTGTACTCTGTGTGGTGTCATTTGTGTTGCGTTACACAAGGAATAGCTACATGTTTTCTTAAGAAAAAACAAAAGGAAATTTAGTTTAGGGCTTACTTCCTGGTATGGATTTTTTAAAAATCCCTTTGGTTCTTTCCAAGCAATAGTCATAGACTCTAAGATAAGTGGTATCTGCATGTATGTATTTTACAAGCAGTGACACACAGTGACGTAAGAAGAATCCCTTCCCTGCTGAGGAATACAATTGTTACCAACTTTCCTTGCAGCTTTTCCTGCTTTTTTCATTCATTCCTTCTGTTTTGTGTTTTTTCTCATGATGCCTATTTTGGGAGCTGGATTTCAATCACTTAGCTGTGTATATGTGACATATCACTGACTTCAAAGCATTGTGGAATTGAATGCCCCCATTTTTCACATAAAGAGTTTCTGTTTTTAATGTCTTATGATTGTGATGCGAAGTACTGGGATAATGCTTTCTGGCTGTAAGGTAGACATGTCTCTTTGCCTTTG
Organism: Phaethon lepturus; assembly: GCF_000687285.1. Classification (NCBI taxonomy): domain Eukaryota; kingdom Metazoa; phylum Chordata; class Aves; order Phaethontiformes; family Phaethontidae; genus Phaethon; species Phaethon lepturus. The sequence goes on from NW_010512694.1 coordinate 56,374, forward strand.
TAAGCTGTTGCATGTTGGGAAACTTCACTTTGATCATCTGGTGCTCTGGAATACCTGCTGTTGCTGCTTTGTGATTTCTAAATGGATACATAGGTTAAATACTAGAATCTAAATAGGCCGGATTAAAAAAACAAACAAACATTTAATTGTGCAGAAGTTTGTGAGGCCACAAGAACTCTATAATAATCATGAAATCAGGCAGATATTAATCTTTCCAGATTTGCCACTTCAATACAGGAGAGGAAATGCAGAATAATGAAGCAGATGCAGAATTTACTGTAGGTGCTTGATTTCTGGCTGACCTACCTGGATGCTTATCAAAACTGCTGAACAGTTTCCCTGTGAATTCTTTTACACACAGCAGTGCCTGTTTAGAATATCTGCAATTGTAGCTGGCCTGTGCAATCAACTCACGAGCACAGAATGAGATAGCAGAGATTAATTATCATAAAGATTATGAAGTAGAGCTTCAAGTCCAAATACACACTCTGCTTTTGAGAATATTGCTTACTTCAATTTTACCAAATACCAGGACAAAAATACAAGCAAACTTTAAGCTAACCATCTGTTTGAAATAGTGCCAAGTGTTGAAGTGTTACTGTTTATGGGACTCTGCACCCTAAAATCACATTGACTGACTGATCTGGAAAAGGTTAATGAGAACACTACTGTAAGCTCTTATCTGACTTTCTTGGATCACTGAACTTATTTGGAGTCCTCTCCCTTTCTTCTCTCTGTAGGTTTACCCAAGAGAATGGTTCTGTTACCAGTTATGAAATTCCCAACTTATCCTGTTCCCCACTACTCATTCTTTTAGCAAATGGCAGAAGCTAATTCCTATTGATTGAACAACACAGTACAGTACAGAATGTTAGAAGAAAAAAAGCCTTTTTATCCTGTTTTCTTTGAACACATACTTGAGCAAAGTCATTTGTAAAGAAACATTTTTCCTACTTTTTGATTTTAACAAAATGCAAATTTAGTTCTCTAAAACTTGAAAAAAATGTTCTGTGAAATGTTACCTCATTTTCAAATAACTTATACCAGCCTTCTGTTATAGGGAAGAACTAGAAGCTTAAATCTTACGTTTTAAATGAAGTATCCGATTATGTAAAATTAAATTTGTGAAGGATGTATAGAATATAAAACACTGATCACAAATAAACTGTTTTGTTGTAACACAAGAGTACTGCCTGTTTCCTAATGCAGTCACAGAGATTCAGTTAATGACCTGTATTTGTTGTAGGGTTATTAAATGCAGGGCATAGTTCTTTAAAAAAAAAAAAAAAAAAAATTAAAAATTTAAAAAAAAAAAACAAAACCACACAATAGAAACTTTACAGTTAACATTTAACTTTGTAAATATTATGGTGTGTAATAAACTTAGTAAAATATGGGTTAAAATATTGTTTTATCTTATTTTTTTATAGTTAAGCATCAGTACCTGAGTTTCCTTATAAACTTCAAGATCAGCATACTGTAACTGATTTTTAGACACAGTCTTAATTATCCAAGAAGGCTTTTCACTTGTACACAAAATACTGAAAAACAAACGAAACAAAGAGAATTAATCTTAGGCTGTCTCTCTGTATTAGGTTACATTCTGTGAAATAAGTATTAAACAAAGGAAGTTCCCACAGAAGGACTCTTGTTACGTAGTTACAGGGATACACAGTTAGTCCGTATTGCCCAGAGAAAGGACGACAATAATGTTACAATCAAGTTCTTTAGAGCTCAAAAGCTGCTTGTTTTCCTTTCTTTTCTGTTTTTACAGAAAAAAAAAGAAAAAGAAAAAATAAAAAAATTGTACTTGTTCTTGTGGCCTTCTTCACTTTTAAGATTGTCTGCCCACCCTTGATTTTCCATCCACCATTTCTACAGAAAGCATTTTAGTTGTCAATCTTGTATTAAAATAAGGGTTCTCCTTTTCCCCCTTACATTTATAAGAATCTAAAGCAGCAACAAGGTCCCCATGAAAACTTGCTATTTAATTGTCCCAGTTCTTGTTGAGTGCTGCTGTGAAAAGTGACACACTTCAGCCATAGGCCAGTACTTTTCTAAGAGTTGGTGCTGAAACCGCGAGCATCTCCTTTCTGCTGAGGAGGGTGTGCACCTGTCTGAAATTGCAGGACAGGCCCCAGCTCCACGCTGCCTCCACCTGCGCTAGAACTGCTGGGGCTCCAACGGGGCAGTCGGGGAGTCTTTATTAAGGTATCACCCTACAAAATAAGCAGCATTGCTGGTTGCACTTCTCAGACCTCACCCGTTGCTTTTCAGTAGGTTTTAGTTCGTGCTCTTTTAAAGCCTGCCTTTGTACACTCCGTTCTCCAACAGCCTCTGCTGCTGACGCAGGGGGAGCTTTATATGTGAAGAGGGTGTAAGAATGGTGCTTAAGGCAATGTAAAGTTCCTCCTTCCCTACGCCCCCCACTACAGGGAAAGAAATATTAGAAAAGCTTAATAAGGGGTGACTTATATAACAAGCTGCTTTTCTTGGAATTAACTGCAGCTGTTATTCTTAAGCTAAGTATTTGTGCTTAGGAATGTGTTTGTATCTTAAATGGTTTTTTTTCCTGCCGTAGCTCTTGCTTTCGTTTGGCGTTGGTGGTACTTTAATAAAAAAATGTAGATTGACAAGTAGTGGTGAGCCTGCTGTTGTCATCCGTGTGTTAGTGCTGAAATAAAGAGCAGGGTCTTGGGTATGTAGTCAAATTGAGTGGTGCTCATAAATCACTGATACATTTTGCTGGCCTATGGATGAAAGGAAGCCATCACGGAGCAGAAAAAGCATGGCTGATACAAGCCCATTTTTGTTAATCAAATACTCATTAAAGGAATCTTTCCTCTATACACATTTCCCCCCCGCCTCTTTTGGAGTTCCCCTGATTGGCAACTGTTTGTGGTTTTTTGGGTTTTGGGGTTTTTTTGTTGTTTTTTTTTTTTTAATCCCTAGCTTTGTAAAATTTCAAACAAAATATTCTCTGAACTAATTCTATGTGATGAACATTCATAAGCCAAATAACTTGTTCTTATTTCAAAAACAAGGAGGGCGCTATGCTCTTTTCCAACATGATGGCAGTCATTTCAGATGATTTATAGAAGTCATTTTTTTTATTTTTTGTCATTTGTTGGGAGTTACTAACCACATTGTAAACTTGCCCCCTTGCTGCATATTTTACATTTCTCTGCTTTACTGAAAATATGAATGAGCTGTCAGTTCTTTGTTTAGAAAGCGGTAACCTTGGAAGTGTTAGATGTTTCAATACCTTCAAAGAATTAAGAGTGGCCGTTTTACAATGAAAATTCCACTTGCAGCTGAAAGAGCAGAGAAATTTAAATGGAGCTTTAGCTTCAGCCAGTCTCTGAAATTAACATGAAGTTTTTGCTTCTCTGCTCTTTTCCCACTGTAGGTGGTTTTTTCATTGACAGTCCCTATTGCCAGCCTCTCAGCATCGCACCTTTTATTATTCACTTGGGCCCTCAAGATTTCTTCTCTGACTTCTAGAACCATCAGGTTGTGTGGCTCGAAATGGCATTTTGTACATGTCTTAAAAGCAAGAACAAACGTGGCTCGTTTTGAGGTTTCTCAACTTCAGACATGGAACCTGAGCTTTTTTCCTTTTTTTTAAAGTGTTTTTCTCACTTCTTGAACTTCGTTCCATTTAATGAAAAGCAATACTTACTCCAAGCCACAGTCCTTTCTTTGGGTACATAGCAATAGATGTGTATATACTACTTGTTATTTCTTTGCACTAGAAGGGAAAGACTGGTGTGTTGGGGGGGGATGAAAGACAAACACCAAAACAAGAAATGAAACCTTGCAGAGTGCCTGCTTTAAGCAGTGAATCCTGCATTTACTTTCACTATTTAAGTACTTCAGCATTTTAATACTATGACTGTATTTGCACGTTTCCTGTAAAAATTGCTACAAAAATTTGCAATGGTCACTCTTGAAGCAGTAGTGCTTTGCACCATTGTGCATGTCAGCAGACATGAAATGTAGCAAAAAGGCAAAAGAAAAAAATATATTTTTCCAAAATCTAACTAAATGATATATTCTCTCTCTCTTTGTCTCTTCCCCACATCGTTAGTATAAGGCACAAAAAGGGTAGGCCTGAACTTGACTTTCAAATGGATTGCTTTTGTGTGTCTCAAAATCACCACCAAAAGACAGGAAAACATAGTATTTGGTAAACAACCAGTTCATTAAAGCTTTGCTGCTCTAAATTTACTGAGGTTTTTTCCTCTTAAATACTGTATGTTGGTATTTTGAGATTGTGAATCAGCAATAACTGAAAGGTGAATGTTTTTTTTAATGGTATTGGAACATCTATATGTTGCAGCTTAAGACTTTTAAGCAGTTTTCAGCAGGTTAATACCACTTTATTCTCATTCTCTCCGGACCTTCATAGCCATATGCACTTGTATAAAATAAGCAGAAATGTAGTGACTGTAAGCTGAGATCGTGATATAAAAGGTAAGAGATTTTACTTTCAGCTTAAAGAATATTTTTATTGCTTTTTTCTAAAAAAAAAAACCAAAAACTCATATACCTGTGAAAATCTTGTATATGGCACGTTTTTATTATGTCATGTTTAACTAAATGTTTAAACAGGTAATACATAGGTCTGAATTCCAACTTTGTATTTTTCAAGGCCACTTCAAATATTCCAGTTTCAGTTAAAAAAAGAAAATATTACTTAACACTTTGAAGAAATTGTTTGGTTTTATCAACAGACTGTTCTCCTTCAAGTATTTTTCTCTTGTGTAGCATAAAAAGCTGTATTGATACTGCTGTGTGTCAGGCACTGCATTCCTTGTGTACCTGTGGAAAGCATTTGGGTAGATACCAAAGCCACGGCCATGGCCTGCACTGAAAGCTGTACCATGGTTATAGGTACGTGGAATAAAAATTGGGAGTGGAATGTGTGGTATTATCTACCTAATACAGAGAGAAATTATTTCCCTCAACTATTAAAACTAAACTCTAAATGAAGAATGAAAGACTTTGATATTACAGTTAAAATCTGCAGAGATCCAATTACACTAGGCCAAATTAATTCATGAAGCAGCCAGGTTTGCTTTCCTCTTGTGGGTGCAGTGGGAGGAGAGGAAGGCCGGCAGGCAGTGATTTAACTCTGCATGAATAATTTGCTTAACTGTGGTTTTCTAAAGCTAGAAATTAGGATACAGCCATCCATAAGTAATTCTTTTCAATTCTGTAGTAAATATTTAACAAATACTTTATTTGGATTTAAAAGAGTTCGGATTATGACCTATATGGTGCACATGATATGTGTAGTTTTAAAATACTAGGGTTTTTTTTAATTTGCCTTTATATAACCTTGCGTTACGCAAAGTTGCATAGTACAGTGCTGCATAACTGCAGTACTTGCAGTACTTGAAGTTGCTGGAAACAACTCTTTTTATAGAAAAACGGTTTAAAAAAAAAAGGGGGAGGGAGTTGATGTATTAGCATTTTAGGGTCTCAATTCAGAGATGAAAGCATAAAAACAACCCTCACTGATCACAGTTTATACTGGTGTAAAACAGGAAAACACTTGGTATGGAATATGTAGTAATATATCAGGCCCAAAGCTTGTCGTTTTGCATCCAAATATAACAGCAAAAATAAACTGTATTTCATTTCAATATTGGAAACATCAAATTCAGTAAATAACTGCATGTGTAGGTTATCCATAACTCAGGATATATCTGGATAGAATTCATAGGCTGATACAGAAAAATAGCTGTTAAATATAGTTAGCTTTGCTACTGTTGGCAGAAAGCTGATCTTGCAAGCAGCCTATATATTTGCACCTGGGGAAATGAACTTAAGGAACTGTACCAGTGACTTGTCCATGGAAGCACATAACCATTTGATTACATTTGCAGGTGCAATTGATGAACCATCAGAATGTCCTTCCCATTTGGTGGTGCAGGTTTTCATCTGCTGTTATCTTCAAGGTGCAAACTTGGGGCTTGGTCTGAAGCTCACTTAAAATTCAGTTAGTTCTTTCAACCTGTCAGGCTAAGCAGTCCTGATAGCGGAGCAGCAGGCTGCTCTGTTTCCTTCGGAAGATAGTATTTTATATGTGTCAAGGCAATGTTAAGGTGCATTATAATGAACTTCTCTCGAGTATTCCTTTCTAAGCTTAACTGATGTCAGTCTGACAAGCACTGTCCAGTTCAAGGACTGATTAATAAAATGTCTTGCTGACTCTGATCTGTTTCTTTGTGGCCTCTACTTGGCAGCTTTTAATCCATCTGTATTGGTTTCTATCACAACTGCTTTGACTGTGAATTTCTGTATTTTTCTGTCATTACCCTTTTAACTCTTACAATCCTGTAAAAAAGCATTCCACTCTTCTGCATTTTTTTTAAATTCTCACTTTGTTGGATCCCCTCTTTATCACTGAAAAGATACTGAATTTCTCTGATACATTTTTGTTCGTAATGCAAGTCCTTATGTCCAAAATTTGTCCCCTTGCCTTTGCTGCACCCCTTCTCAGTAGGACAGACACCACTTCCTGACGTGCGAAATACACAGTGTACTTAAGACTCCTAAATCCTTGTTTTTGCAGCCACTTGGAATCACTAAGATCCTAAGGTGCAAGACTGCCTAGGAACCTGTCTCGTGGACAGTGGAACTTGAGCAAAACATTCCTGTGTATTGAAGTGTCACGGATGTAGGCTCCTTAAGTGCCTAATATATTGGCATTTGAGAGAGCAGTTAAATTCTAACAGTAGGTTTTAACCTAACTGAAATACCAGGCTCTTATCTGATGAGTAATTTGGGTAACATCTGCTTGATCGATGTTGTCACAAGCACTGTTTTGCTAAGGCAGAACTAGAAACTCCTTTCTTCTACATAATACTCCCAGGTTTCCTTTTAAAAGCCTTCTCACAGAAGCATGGTGTGAAGTACCTTTTCTGTGAGATTAGAGGTCCATTTTATAGCTACTGAGCTTTATACTTCTGGGTATACCTAACAGCCAAATATGTAAACCTGGTTCTATATGGTTTGTGCAGCTGCTAGTATCGTTGCCTGTTTTGTAGTACCTTTTCAGTGAAGCAGAAATGTTACTTTATAGTTTGAATTTCTGGTTCATGGAAAAGAACTGTGAAAAAGTTCCTTCTGATTAGTACATATATAAATAGGATACCAGGAAAGTCTGTGCCTGTACACTACCCACCTCAACTCTAGTTTAACTAACCAGATGACAGTGTGTATTTTGGGAGATGGTGTCTGGCACTTAAAGGATTGAAAGATGCCAGAGCTTTACAATGAAGAGTTGACCTGTTTCATGGGTTACCTGTATTGGAGGTGGATGGCATTGCCATTGACTTTGGAAGAACAACTGTAAGCTTCAGTGGTCTGCTCGGTTAACATTGAGGAAAGTGAGGCTATTTACAGAATGAGGATAAAACACAGACTGTTCCAGTGTTACAACCGCATTTGTTTGCGTTTAGCTGCCTTGCATACAAACCCCTAATCAGGCTGGTACTTGCTCTCCCTTTCTACCAGTTTGGGTTTCAGGGGACCACATGAGGGAGAAATGTATGTATAACCAGCCTGCTGCACTGTCTGACTGGTGTCCGAGGTGCCCATGCAAGACAGCAGTCCTCCTTGGGCCATCTCCCCTTCGGAGAATTTCATCCCAGTTGACTTCTTACACAATTGTAGCATTGGTGTAAGAGCAGCATTGATATGACCTTGCTGTAAGGTCATAGATTCTAGAAGCAGTGTTTTCCTTTGTTTTGAAATAGGTGAAAGCTAGACAGAAGTCTTTTTTAGCAATTTGTCAGCACATGACTTCAGAAGACACCTGGTGTTATCATATGTATGATACAAATCAGCAGGTAGCTCCTCTCCAAAAGTGTACAGCTCTACAAGGAGTTGGAACCCTTAAGTACTGTGTACTGCTAACCATACCTCAGCATTTTTCCTCCTGATGGGTGAGTGGCAGATGTAATGCTTGTCATTTTCCCAGATATGCAGCTGTGAATTTTGAAGAAATATGGTATTTAATAAAGTAGGACTTCAGTCCTACTTTGCCAGCCATATGAGATTTCTCTGGGCATGTTCTATCTAGAGAAGGTTTTAAGGCAACCAGATTGGTCTGGAGGGCTTGGCTAGCTGAAAGCATGGTACATGATGCTTCCTGCCATCATGTTCTCTCTCTCTGCCAGTGCTTGCTGTCTTCCTTAAGCACGCATTCAGGAGCTGGAACATGGTGACCTTATTCCTGGGAACTGTGCCACTTGGATGGAGGGAGGCCAGCCTGTGCTCATGAAAGGAATGTGTAACATGCAGCCTCTGTTGCCCAAGCAATTTCTGTTGGACACAGTGCACAGTCCAACCCTCACAAAGGCAGTTTAGTGCCTGGGTAGGTGGTTCCTAATCTGTCTAATTTGCTGTCATGTAGCCAATGTGACTTAATTAGATGATTCAGCAATTGTCATGGTTCCCACTTATGTACTGTAAAGTCACTGCTGCTGTGACTTTCACTGCAGTCAAATACCTTTGCTTCTGTGAATTCTGTCCTTCCCTGCCTTTTCTGATCACCTTCTAGCATTCCAGTAAATAACTGATTCTCTCAAATTATGGTATTGTTACATAGAAGTCTAGATTCTTAAAAACTTTTAATCAGCCTATGAAAAGCTTCAGAGAAACAAGTTTTACTACAAATATTTCAACTCATTCTTGTGCCAAGGGACTATTTCTACTCATTTACAAAGATTTGTGAAAACTACTCTGGTATTCTGATCTCTGGAGACTGGGATTCTTTTCTGAGAACATTTGCCTTCTGGTAGGAAAAAGATTTGAAGTGTGTCTTACTCAATAAGAGACTATGCCTTCTAGCCACTAAGTGCACAAATCTAAAATTATTTGAGGCTTTTTGCTTTCATTGAACTATTGAGAACAATTTCCCTGACCACAAGTTCCTCGTGTAATTAGGAAGTAGAAAATGAAGGAAGAGTGGCATTAAGATTTTTCAAGTGGTCTAGGAAAAAAAATCTCCCATTTGCTGGCTGTTTCACTATGGGACATCAATCTCTCACTTCTAAAACTCTAAGATAGCAATAAATGTGAGCAACTTTAACTTGCCATCCCTGATCCAGTCCCAGCAATGTCCTTGCAGAGTGAGCCTGGCAGTCCCTGTCTTTTCAGTCACCAGGACCCTGAAAGAAAGTGTCCCTTGTTCCATTTTTAATTCTGCATCTGTACTTCTGAGCGTCCATAGATCTTCACAGTCTAGAGGTGGGATTTGTGAACATCTCTCCAGAAATGTATAAATGAAGAGCAAGCAGACAATACAGTATTTCAGTCTTTATTCAGCAAAATTACAAGTTTCCCTCTGCCTCTTTTGCTTGGTAGGCTAAGATACAATCATTCAGTATTAGAACTTCTTGCCTTTAACTAAATTCTCTGTGGGCAGTTGCCTGTTACTTAATCAAGGGAAAAGTATGTCCCAGCTTCAGATGAGTTCCAGGTCACAGAAGCAGCTTACAAAAATGGCTACTATTTCTGGTGGCTCTGGGAAACAGCACAAGAACTCTGTTGCAGTGGATTCTTTTGGATGCATGATGAGATATGTAAATAGGAAGCTCAGATTATATTTCTCAGTTGTTAAGCTGACTAAGACCTCTCCTCTCTGGCATCTAAAGAATGAACATGAGCTCTGCTGGACTCACTGAGGAGTTCTGTTAAGAACAGTTGTACTGTCTTAAAAAACAGTAACTCAGCTTGAATGTTCAGGGCACAGGCCCTCTTGTGCTTCCTGCTGAATAAATCTATTGAAAAATGAGGTACTTTATTGACTTGTTTAAAGCAAAGCAAAGGGATAGTGTAGTTGCATCGGCTATGTATAGTATATGAGACAGCTTGTCTAAGAGCTCATTCGTTTCATTCTTCTGTTTTAGCACATCTAGTTTTCTGTCAATCTGATCCTTACTGTAAAGTGGAAATTCTGGTAATAGTCATTTTAGAGCAATGCACTGGACAAACTCGGCACTGAAGTCCTATGCCTATGGATTGTGGCTGCAGTTTTCACCCATACTTTCTTTTTAACATTAACAACTTAAGCTAGTAGTTATGCATTTGACTTTAAGAGAATTATCATCAAAAAGCTGTTTTATTACTTAACCCCAGAAGTTATGTCTCTGTAGCTTTGTCTCATCTAAATCCATACCTATTTATGTCCACGTTTTCTAGTGCTCCTGAAACACCTTCCTTTTTCCCCATCCTGCTTATAGAAATGGGACTGATTCAGTTGTTTGTTTGTAACTATGTTAAAAATAATACAAAAGCATGAGTAGGACACATATGCCTGTTCCTCTAGTCTGGGGTCTTCTAGGAGAAAGGGTGCTTTGTCCAATACTGTGTAGGTAATGCAATGCCTTACTAAAAGTAGCTGTGTGAGTTTTGTAAGAGAAAAGTTCATCATAGTATGAGATTTAAATTTAGCAAAGTGGGGTTTTTTTCTCCAACTCTTGTGGCTGCATGAAACATTCCGACTACGTGTTTACCTTGACGTTTAAGAGGAGCTGAGTGTCCAAAAGTGGTATGTGGAGATGTGCAGTTCCACAGCAAATTTCTTCTTCTGGATGCTGTTTTATCTTGTATTTGGTGCCTTAACTCTGTACTATCTAAGCTTATATATACTGTACCACAGGCAGTTTAAGTGTTAAGTGTACTTTGAAAGAACCCATCGAGCCTAGTCTACAGAAACTGTTGCAAAGACTGAAGCCTTCTCAGTGGGAGAGTTCTCTTCCATGTTTAATTAATAATCAATTGATAAAGAAGAGTTGCAAGAATTTAAAGAACATATAAAAATTTTGACCACAGATTGAGGCCAAATTTATCTGATTTCCAACTAATTAAAGGTACAGTCTCCTCTATGCTGTGTAAGTAAACAACATCAATGTTTTACAGCTAGCCAGAAATGCACATTTTAGTAAAACCTCTGGACTGTTACCTCTACTAGAACAAATTATACTAATTCTAAAAGGCAGTGAATGTAATTGGCTATCCTTCATTCATTGGTACAGGGGAGCTGGAATGAGTAACAGGTGCAATTAATTTTTAATTACAAATCAGCACATGGACTTAAGCCTCATTCTTGCCTCTTACCTGGATCTAGAAGCTCTAGGTGCCTTATGCTGCTTTGCAGTTCGCGAGGTGTAGTGCAGCTTCTACTTGAACACACGCTTGCTGAATGTATCTGGTCCTGGCAGAATGGACTGAGGCAAGAGAGAGAGAGAAAATTTTAAAAAATGAAGCTAGAATGCTCTTCTCCAGTCTAAAGGTTGAGCATCATAGGAAGCTGGAGCAAAAGTTGTACTGCCTTTTCCAAGTCCATTAATACAGTCTGTGGTAAAACCAGCAGGTTTATGTCTACTGTGGTAAACCAGAAGCCTTAGTATACTAAGAGCAGGGGGAGATGGCATTGTTTTTTCAATAGTTTGTAAGAAATTAGGTAAGAAGTTTAAGCTATCCATATAGCAGGCTAAAAGCTGCTAGTGATGTTGCTACAGAAGATTAATTTTTTTTCTGTTCAGTGAACAAGTCCGGGATGCAAGGTTTTCCAGAGGAGGAAGAACAACAGGAGAAACCCAATGAACAAATTCTATTTCCTGATGCAGCCCTCTCCAAAATAGGGAGACTGCTCCTGGCAGTGTATATAGCATGCAGCTGAATCTTGGGAGGGAAAGGAGTAATAGTAATTTCCCCTAAAGGAATACTAGTACCTTAATTCCTACAATGCCCACAGTATTCTAGAGAGCTTTTACACAGAACAGCATGGCAACAAGGGAAAGCAGATGCTGCTTCCACATCTACATGTTGTAATGTACATATTTCAGATTGCGAATATTGGTGTAACTAGTTATGACAAAGTAGGTTCACCTTACCAGAAAAGCGTATTTTAACACTCTATCCACTTCTGCTTTTTTTAAGCTAGAGGGGAGTTAATTATAGCACTCATCTGTTTCGAAGGGAGTAGAGCAGAAGGTAAGTTTTAACTTCATACTTTGAAGCTGCTATGAATTAAGTTGATTAACAGTGTTCCATGGAAACAACCTGATGTACTTACGTTATTTTCTTTGTGCTCAATTCTGTGTTCTTAGAAAAGCACAAGCTTGTGTAAGCATAATCAATACAAAGTTACTCAGGGTACTGTGTCATCTCAGCAGGGGACACTAACTGCATGTTAAGTCAACAGGCACATGTAAATCAAGCTTAATTAAGAGGAACAAAACATCTTGGCAGGTTTTGCTTTACTACTGGCACTGTTACAATTTAATGATCTATGCATATGGAAACGTGTGTATTGCTGCACTCCCTATAAACCTTGTCATTCTGTAAGGGCATCCTGTAAACTTAAAGTAAAATGTACTCATTGTAGGAGAGAGAGTAGTATTCTTTCATTATTTCCACAAAGAATTGTTCATAAGCAGACAGAAAGTGATACTGCTTAAAGCAGAATAATGGTGGGCTGAAGAACAGCATTCAGAGCAGTACAGCTTTTGAAAAGTTAGTGATTATATGAATTTAATTATGAAAAGTCTAATTTGCTGTACAGATTATTTCCTGTGTTTTTAAACTAGTATCACTGTTTCCCTGCTCGAAATAACACAATAAAGACAAGTGTACTTTTCTAGTAACATCTGTTGCATGGAAATACACATACTGGAAGAAAAGAGAGGCTGTACTGCAGAGAGCATATTAACTACAGAGCCATTCTCTGGGCAATGCTGCATAATTTAAGAGTGGGTAAATATGCCTTCAGGGACAACACAACATAGAACAGATGTTTAAAAAAAAAAAAAACACCACACAGAAAAAAAAGCCTCAAAGCTTTGTCCAGTCATACATTTATTCTTCCATGAAAAAGGGACAGGTACATTCATATGCACTTAGTGAGTTATATATCAGACATCACAAGGGTCCTTAAGGACAAATGTTTTAAAGCTAGTCTCCTTTTGGACAGAAAAGGGAAGAAGTTGACTCCGTCTTCCAGTTCCAAAGTGCAGTGTGTTATTTCTGACTCTGACCCTAAGTCAATATTTATTGATCAAACTGACTAAGCTTTTTAGGTTGACAAGCTCTCTACGAAGCAATTCTGTTCTCTCAAGCCTCTGCAGGGGCCAGCAACTGGTGCTTAACTACTACTTCCACTCCAGAATGTCACCTGTCCTCCAGCTGTCCCAGAGCCATTCTGGGCTGCTTGCACTTCTAAGAGAGCAACACTTCTGGGGGGGACTGTCAAAAGCACTGAAGTACTACAGCAGAGCAAGTCCCAGTGGGCTGTATGCTTTTTTAAGTCCTGTCCAGTTCTTAGTGACAAAGTTGAGCATGAAACCTGTACTGCCAAACATACCAGCCCCTTAATGAGAAGGGCATCTATGGGAAGTGGAGATTTTGAGGAAAGGCTAGTGTTTTCCAAGTCCAACTCATAAGTTTTTGCCTTGTTTTTTTAAATGGTTGAGTTTCCACCCACCAAAAATCACCATCAGTCAAATCAATTAAAACAATTGCTGCTAATTTGGACTAAAACATCCCCCCTGTATAACCCCAACTACCACCACCCATCCACCTAGAGAATTCTGAAGCAAAGAATCCTCAGGAGGCAGAGCCCTGCTAAGAGTCTGCACACCAGAAGGTAGACAGGAAATCTGGAAGTGCAGTATAATGTGACATTTCTGATGACAATTACTTCTACAAGACAAGGAAAAGACAAAGGCAGTGTTTTGGGGCAGTGTTTCATGCTCAGCAAGTTTGCAGAGGGAAGGAATGCAATTCTATAAATCACTTGTACTGTATTTGTGTTTCTAGACTTGAATGAATTTCACTTTTCCTTTGTGGGTCAGCATAGTAAACATTAAAGAAAAGGTCTATTTTTCTAAATCTCTTTCACCAATAGAGGTCTGACCTGCAGCCAACAGATGGATTTATTTATCCACAGAGGACAGAGTGTTTATTTTTACACTAAGGTTGGATACAGTATTGAATAAAATGTATGACCTTTGAACTATCTAAACCTTAAATACTATGAATAAATTCCACAGATGAGTAACGTGGTGGACAATTCCATCTTTCTTCCCAATAAATCTCTCTCTGAAAAGAAGTCACCTAAAATTAAAGTTCCAAATGAAGTACAAGAGATCCTTGTGGTCTAATTACAGACTGCTTTCACAGTATTTAAGATTTCTCCGCATTTGTAATCTCTAGAGAACAATAATGATTAAACTATTCCTCACTATACTGTAAATAAAGCAACTTCAAATGAAGTAATTCAGCAACAACCTTAGCTATTTATAGCATTAAAAATGTAATCTGAACATTCAAATTGTCTTAATTTGGTAGCAGTTGAGTGGGAAGAAAAATAACTGCACACAATTTTAAATTCAGCTGTATCTACTCACTAGCCAAAAAAGCCTGCAAATGTAAATAAATGGAATGCTCTTTCTTTGTACATTAAGTTGCTTCCTCACGTGATGCTGTACCCTGTACACTTGGCTTCATTTGGCTTCTGTGTTGTGGTTTGTACGCCAGCCACTGTTATTAACTGTACACAGCACTTAGATCTGCACTGTAATCTTGGTTCATTTGCCACTTACTGTAACCCAGTGCTGCAGACTCTCTGTATATAAACCCGTAACCATGTCCCATTTGCTTCCAGTAGCATACAATAAAGGCTTATCTCTGTAAACAGGAAATATGGCCTTATGATTGGTTTGGGGGGTTTTATGTTTACAGTGAGGAAACTGGCTTGTTTTTTAAAGCCTGGGAAGCCAAACCACAGAAGTCCATTCTACTTTAGTCAGGCAACAGGCTCAGCAGAAAGGGGAGACAGGCTTCCTAAGGCTGCAGTTTTATCAGAGATGATTATTAGCAAAGTTGTGACTCTGTGTTTACATCTCAAAGCACATTTATGCTGTAACAAGCAGAATGCATTCCTTCACAAAGGTAGCAGTGAACAGAGTATACAGGACTGAAATTGTGCAAGTGCTGCTGCACACAAATAGCACGGGGGTTGGCCAATAGAAGCAGTAACAGAAAAGCCCAGAGAAGGCTGTGACGAGACTAGCCAGGAAGGCAAGTCTTACTTCAGAATGAAAACTGGGCATTTCCTAGTATTTAGCTAACTAGAAAAAACGGATGTCTATTTTCTTAAAAGAGAAAATACATATATAAAGAACAAGGAAGGTTCCCAAACTTTTTTCTTCTCCTGCCCCTCCTATTTCACTGTATTTCCTAAACATTAAATTCCTGTGGTCCCAGTTTGTCCTCTGTGGTCTGAAGCAAATCCAAGCAATTTCCTTGTCCAGAGCCATGGAGGGCAGGAGCTGAGGATACAAAGAATTGTGTGGCTGTTGCTGTTTGCTTGTGGCTGCAACTGTAGGTAAGATTTACTGGAATATGCAAGTAGGTCCACTTGTCTGGAGTTACAGAATACAGTTTTACTCTAGAGGGAAGAAAGAGAAGTAATTTTATCATGTGCTCTTACCTTTTCTTTGAAGTTTTTTTTTCTGGTCTTTAATTCAGCATTTCAAGTCTAAGTGTAGAGCTCGTTAATCAAATTCAGAGGAGTTCAACCTTGAGGAAGGATTAAAAACTGTTGTTAGCTGACTAAAGTTGCGATTGCCCTTAAGAAAATGAGCTGTATGGAACCCCACAGCTTAGCACGTATGACAACTGGAATAAGACTTGGTGAGAGACTTTTGCACTCAACAAAACAGTATGCAGCCAGCTGAGTCTGCTGTTGTGCAGCAAACAAGTCAGTTACGCACATAAGAGCTACTGAGGGACCACTGTACCAAAACCAACTAAACATCATTAACACTTGGCTGAAACCGAGATCACTCTTACCCTATATATCAGCATAATACCATACCTATGTACATGTTTAATGTTAGCTAGCTTATTAAGAGGTCATTCAGAAAGCTACCTCAGGATTATCATCTCAAGAGGTGCTGAGAAGGCTGACAGCTCTTCAGCAGTAGTCTGGCAATTGCTGGTCAGTGACAGCTAATGAAATGAGCTGGGCCCACTCCAGGAGCTGGCTGACATTCTGTGGCCTCACAGGAATGAAACAAGGGGTAGATAAGGGAGTGGTGCATGGGAGGAGTAATACAATACTGAGTCTAGATTGATAAAGGAGGTTGGCATGCCCTTCTTTCTTCACTGTGAAACTGCCTGACATCTCCTATTTAGTTTTATTCCTTGTCCTGCTGCAGCTAACCTAAACCTGCCCAGGAAGTTACACGGTGTCTTGTGTGGGAGAACAGGGAAGCTGTGATTTGTGGCCCCTTGTACTCATTACTATTAACACCCCTCCTCCAAACCAATACACAATACCCAAGTCTGTCTGCTTTTTCTCAGACAGAGAAACATCTGCAACATCTCTCACTATCAACCTGCAGGTGAACGCATGCAGTGAAATCTGCAACAGAAGGCTCCTTCATCATTTTCAGACCCTCCCCTATGTTGCTTGACTGCTCTAGCCCCATCCCTTGCTGTCACAGCACTGAAGGGATACATGCAGAAGGAACCATGCACTTAACAAGCAGGATGCCCAGTTTATCTTGCTGCAGTCAACATCATCTTGGAAAAGTGTATTTGATTACAGAGGAAGCAGGAAAAAATTACTGACTGATGTCAATGCAACTAACAAGCCAGCCTGTTACTTCCATGTGCAAAGAACTGCTTCATCTATAAACCTGCCCAAAAAATGGGAGAACTAGCTCCAGTCTCACTTTACAATACACAATACCAAACAATGGAACTTCCATGTCCTACTCTCTCTTAATTTCAGTGGCCTGATTTATCTAGATGTCAGTTCCCTTTTCTCATGAATAAACAACAGATCCAAAATGCAAGGTTTTGTAACATGCATTTGGGACGCTGAGGGCTAACAAAAGCTCCTATTTACTCAAAAGCACACTTATGACCTGTGTACAGCAAACACTGTAGCCAGCTGCAGAGCTCTAGATTTCATCCTCAGACCAGAGTCCCGCAGAACTAATGCACTCTCCTTCAGTCCCTCCATCAAGCACCTAGTCTCCCCAACGCCAGAGTAATCTCCCTCTCTGCTGCAGAATTCCCTACTGGCACATTACAGTTACTTGAGCATTACTTGTCCTTACAGGGCAAGCCTTCAATAAGAGAGGAGAGTAATTTCTTCACCAGAACTTTCCCCTCTGCTAAGCTAGCACAAATTCTTCGTGAACAGCACCCCTCTTTCTGCAAGAACAGAAGCGCCACCTCACTTAAGTGCTCATGACACAATGCTGACTTTGGTTGGTTGCTGCAGGATTGAATTCCAGCATGTCAGCTAGAAAGAGTTCTTCTCTTTCCCATTTGCTAAGCTGTAAATTATCCTTCCCTTTTGTCACCCCAATCCTTGCTACACTCAACTGAAAGAAACTGGAGCTGCTAATGCTTTCAGGGCCTTGAATTCATCTTCACTTTGGGCTATACATTCCAGCACATTTATCTGTAAAGGTATTAGAAGCCTGTGTGTACTCTTGTTACAGTAATACAAAAAAGCCCTTTCCTGCTCCAGGCACGAACACAGGGCAAAAACCTAAAAAGGCCTTTGGATCTCAAAAAAGGGTCACATACCCTAGCACAAGTAACACTTACCTCTAGTACCCTTTGCTTAGGTGCTGACACATACCAAAGATGCTGCTTGCAGTAAAGGCAGACTCAGCCCTCTGCTGGTTATCATTTATTCAAAGAGGGTTTTTTAATTTTTATTTTTTTTAAATCTGGGTAACTTCTGATTGCCGCAGAAGAGGGAAGGCTAAAACCGGGCAAGATGACAAACTATAGCTCAGTAAATCAAATTATGTTGCCCTGCAAAGCAGTTCCACACAAACTCCTATATTACTGACACTGCAGCTCTTGAGGTAGCAACAGGGCTTCCGCATACAGCACAAAGCAAGCATGTGGACAGGGATTTGAGTTGCAAACTACAGGTCAGTTATCCTGCTTTTAATGAACAATGTGGTTTTGAGAAAGACACTGTTACATGTTGAAGACACATAACTTCCTGTGTCTGCAGCTTGGGAACTGCAGAGACCTGTGGGTGCCTCAGTTTAGGCTGTGAATAAACAAACCTGGAAGACAAAGATGAGACCAAATCCCAGTGACTGGAGGAAGGGTGATGAGAGCTTTCTCCATCTTCTATTAATACAGTTATTCCAAAAATCTTCCTTATGCTGGTTAAGATTAAAGGCTTATACCCCAAGAAAATTAAGCCAAATTGCAAGAAACTGCTCCAAACTGACTTGGAGGGCTCCATGTCTATGCGGTTTGAGAAGAAAGGTGCTCTTGCAGAGAAAGCCAAGAGCCAGTTTGCAAGCCTCAACCTCAACTGGCAGACCTCATCCCAGTTAGTTTCGGCTGAGCTTGGCAACAGTGAAGGCAGAGCCTTGCCTGCACACTGCCTGGCTGAGGGGTGGGACTGTTCCTACACAACAGCTTTGTACTTGGAGATGGAAGGCACAGAAGCAATAAACCATTCCAGTGATGCCACAGTTACGAGAAAGGATCTGTCCCTCACAGCTCTGGCTGGCCTGTACAGAAAGGGCGGTATCACAGATTCTTTGCCATTATTCCAGTCCTTTGTTCTGTAAATTTTGTTCTGCATATAGCTGAGGGTAAAAAACACGGAGCTCCTTAAAGGAGGCATCTGTTTACAGCATCTGACAGAAGTCCAACAGAGCTGGTCTGCCAAGACCAGGCTGCATGTCCAAGCAGCTATCTCAAGATATTTTATACTCTATTTAATCTCTCACCTTGCTTGCTATGTACAAAGAGCACATGGACTACTCAGGGTTGTCTGGGACAAGGAACTGGCTTATTTTAATACTGGAACAAATGAAAAATTATACAGCTGAAGCAAGAGACAACACCCTCACTTGCAAAAAATAACAAAAGTTAAAAAAACCCAAAGAAATTACTAAAGCCAAACTAGCACATACCCAAATTAGAAAAACGCAGCAGCGTTCAGGTGAAAGATGATGAGTAAACTAAATTCAAGTACATTAAATTATTCTCACTGAGAACAAATTAATGCAGACTTAGACAAAATGCAGAACTTCCCAGTTACACTACTTATTACTGGCTTCTGTCCTAACCATGGAAGTGAGCAGCACCTGTAACTTCTGAAGACATTACAAGATCAGAGCTGGCTGTTGAGCTGCTAGTGGATTCTAAAACCAGTCTGTTACTGTAATGCTGTGACTGAAGGTACCCAGCAGCTCTACAGTTTGCTGTTCATGTATGTGCTAGCAGCAGACATCTCATCCATAATTCACAGAAGTCTGGCACAGGCTTCCTTAGCCCCTCTGGCACGCTGGGTTTTTCGCCATACCATGCAAAACACAGCTTAGGGAGACGCACAGTCGTCATCCTGTGGAAACACTATCCTTTCCCCTCCAATGCTAGATGAGATCTTGTTCCACAAGTGATTCTCAGTGTGATTATGCAGCAATCCTACCATGCCCTGGGTAGGTGAGCCCAGATATACACTACTCTGTAACCAACAAGCCTTCAACCTCCTCCTCTTTCCCATCCATTCACTCTGGTGCACCTGTATTAAATTACCATTAAAAACACTTCTTTAAACTAGCATAAGCCTTCAGGGCACTGAAGACATTAAGTCACTTCCCTCTTTCCTTGTCAGCCAAGAACTGTGCCAAAACCACAGTAGTTTTCTGTGGTATTCTTAAAAGAACTGATAAAACCCCTTTGCTCCCATCATGAAAGCTGATAGTGGCACAGCACTCAGTCTCATCTCAGCAAGTACTTTACTACCTTTCCTCGGGCACAGAAACGGAATGAAATCTGCACAGCAGTTTTCTTTTCCCTATGTGGGATAAACTGGCCAGATTAGAAAACCCCATCAGAAGTCAGTCTGGTTTCACCTCCCAAAATTCATTTATGAATGTGGCTCGAAGGCTACCCTTTACCCTGGATCACACAGACAACGCTGCATTAACAGATGCTTACAGCAGGGAGCTTACACAGACAGCTTTGATGTATTCATGGTATACACTAACTGTACACTCTGCATGATGAGGGCTTCTGCTCATATTGGGCAGCCTGCAAATCTTATCAGTTCTGTACCTTCTGGAGTCTGAGTCCAGAGTGGCTGTGATTCCATCTGAAGTGCTGTAGAACCTTCCTAAAAACCATGACTTTTGTCATACAAGCTGTTGATTAAGGTGAACCTCTGCAACACAGTAACTAAAACAGCGTGCTCACTTCTACAAAACAACCTGTACTCTGAATAGTTATCATTAAGCTGCACACCAAAGGCCCATAAGGTGAGATCAGGATATAGCAAGCGAACAACTACAGTCACATCACCTCCAACTGTAACTCAAGTCACTAAAGCCGACAAAAAAATACTTTTGCCCTGACATTTTAGTTAAAGTAAATGTACAGTTTTTCATATTCTGAAAAATTTTTCACTATTATGTGATAAACTTCTGCTATAAAGTTTGCTATACCTCCTATCTCATATACCAGTATTAGTAAAGCAAGAGAGTAACAGAAAGACTTACCAGTACTCCAAGCCAAGTTCAAGATTTATTAGAAATATATCCCATAGATTTACTTCCAACACACTTCAATTTTACTACACTTCCTCCTAGCAGAACCTTTTTCTACAAAGACCTAACACAACTTTCAGAGCAGACTCTTAAGAGAATAATACAGTAATGTTCTAGTCTTGTAACTACTCCAGGTATCACTCAGATTACAGATTTTGGATTTGCTAAAAGGAAATGAGGGTTCACGGAGAGGTTTTTGCTAATGCAGTCATCTTTTATCATTACATTCCTTGGAAAACTCAAGGCTTAAAAATTTGAACACTTCTGAACAGTTCATTCAAACAGAAAGTTTAGTGACAAGGGTGAGCATGCTGCAAGCAGGCGGTTTTCATGAGCATGTCTCCCAGATACAGCTCTGCAAAAGCAACAGGTCCCTGCCCCTGGCAGCTTTGTCACCGTCATGCTCCCAGACACCATCATGGCCACGGACTTCAGAGCTGCACGTTTGTCAGAGTGCTCCCAGCTTATACCAGGCAGAATCAGCTGGGTCAGTATAAGCAGTTTTGTTGCTGGTCTGAACTAACCACTGCTCATTTTGTAAGAAGAAAATTATAAAACACTACCAACTGCTCTGCCGGCAAATATGCAACAGCAACTGGCATCTGAGGGCAAACACCTCTGATGTCAGCACTGCATCTGGAAGACAGCATCTATCCAGAATGCTACAATATGCTCCTCTTTCTTCCCCACCAAAGCAAGGGCAAGTCATAAACACAAAATAAACTGTGAAGCATATCTGGAACACACATTTTGTCATGCATCATCTACATCTAGTTCAGAGTACCTTTTAGGACAGACCCTATGGCACACCCTTCTCTTAGAAAAAACTCAACCAGCAATACTGTATCTTCAAAAAAAGTCAGTATCTTCCCTGCATCACCTACCTACAGAACACGAAGCTTCTGGCACAGTTACCACAAACACTTTTCACTGCAAAAGTGAAAAGCAGCATCAAAACACCAGTTACCTGTAGCAAAAAGAGTTGTAACAATAGTGCTGCAGGATGTCTTTACTGCAAAACCATTTTAAGATAATCGAGTTAATCCTACTGGATTGAGAAAAGCCAAAGTGTACAATAAAACTTAACTGCTCTGTCCCTACTGTTGCAAACAGAGGATTTGACTCCACGGCAAATGACCATCAGGCTGGCTGTTGAGGCTCCCCCTCTCTCACGCCAGCACTGGTATGCCTGGGTGAGCGTTGTCACCAGGAAACCCAGAGGAATGTGCAGTTGGGAAAGAAGGACTGACCTTTTAGTGCAGTCCTAAAAAAGTATCAGTTCTGCCACGCTGTAACTCTGCACCCAGTAAGATGGAACATGCTCACCAGAGTGTGCTTTTTAGCAAAACTGAAGGTTTAGGACTTGAAGAGAGTTAGATCATTAGACAAGCAGAAACTTTGCACATATTTGAGTGTCCTAAGGCAAAAACATCAAATAAATGAAAAATACAGCATGCAAAATGCCCCTGCAAGTGTTTTCTTTCTTGTCGTAAGGCTAAGACAGTACAAAGAGAAGTATTATCTTGTAATCTGCATCTCTGAATGCTATTTGGCATCCTGACAGATTCCGTCTTTATTAGTTCATTGCTTGAATTACCTAACTGCTGAATTTTATTAAAATAGATTTCAGCTCCCTAGAAGTATAGAGACTATTTAATTTAACATTAAAAGATCATTCGAAAAGATGACTTCTGTTAAGAACCTTTCTATTTAACATTGCTCTTTAGAAGTCTTGCAGGGTCCAGGACATTTACAGTACCATCTGCAGCAATTTCATCTACGCCAATTTGGGCCAAACCCTGTCATATAATTACTCAATTAAAAATAAAAGATATTTCACCAAATTGGTTAGCAAACTGCTTCTGCACTCCTTAGGAGGAGATCAGATAAATCATATTCTCCTCCCATTACTTCAGGAATAGAAATCAGAAAAGTTCTATTTGCAGTAGTTTTTACCCAATACAAATACATTTGTATGCACTGCATGTGTAAACACATAAGCTATAGTCATTTTTTTTTCTACACACATTAGCACAGAAATAGCTTCCTTTTACACATATATACAAGCACCACCTCAGTGATTCTAAGATTTAAAGAAGTGGATTTTTTTTTTCCTTATTTGAGCTTTCTGTACTTCGAGCATCAGAATACAATCAGCATTTAGCAGAGCCTATAAAAGGAAAGAGGAAACCATGAACTGCCTTACCCTGCTCAGCAGTTAAGTGATTTGATTGGCTTCTTGTTGGGCAGGGTCTCCACGGGGAGAGCAGTACAAGGCAGCCACTCATCACACTATAGATCAAACGGTTCAAGCCCTCAGTGTTTTATTAGTTCTCACATCCTATTTCAAAGCTTTCCACTTCAGGAGGCCTCAATGCACCTCTCAGCAAAGTTGGTGCAAGAAAAGAACAAACCTGTCTATGACTGTGACAAGCTGGCATAAAAATTTCTCCCCCAGAACAGCAGGTGCTGATGCTACACAGGAAGAGAACTTACCACCTTCCTCAACCTGAGCGGCCTATGGTGGTGTCTGCAAAGGGCAAAAAAAAAAAAAAAAAAGACAAGGCGATTTAAATCCCATGCAAATTAAAACAAAATTTCACATTTTCTCCACAAAGATCATTAACACACTACCAAGTTCAGCACAGGTTTCCCCCAAAGTATTAGCAATCTCCAGCAATTAACATTTTTTTCTAACCCTCTGCCGCCTTCCCCTGCCCTCACACTCTCCAGACACCACCAGCACGCGGCACTGCAGATGCCGCGAATTGAAGGAGCAGGCTGCTGAGCGGATCCCCCTCAGACACCGTGTGGGAATGAGGGAACCGCCTCGCTGAAAGGCTCCTGCTCCCCTGTAGGCCTCAGGACCAGGGCTGGGGGCAGCGCCCACCACCCTGGCGCCGTGCCTCACCTACCACGAAGCTTCCAGCAAACAAGATGGCTCCTTGGAGAGGCCACCGTGGGCAACGTCCAGCGCCAGCCCCACGAGCCGCCGTCTCTCAAGGGCTGCTCCTCCTGCCAATCAGCGCGCTAGCCTATCAGAGATCGCTCTGGGACCAGGCGGCTCTGCCCCCCACTCCTCAGCGAGGAAGAGGGAGCCATAAGCGCTACTGAGGCGGCGGCCAGCCCTGCCAGGCTTCCCTGGGGCAAGCAGGTGCATTCGGCAGCGTTTCCCTCTTTGCAGCCGTACAAGGACGGGCCTGCAGGAGTCAGGGTGTCTGCATTGCCCCTGCTCAACTAAATCAATCTCAGAGAATCATCTGCATGTTAATCTTCAAAGTCAGCTCAGTTCTACTCATCTCGTGTGAGAAAACACTTGACTTTAAATGTTAACACCCACGTCAGGCAACAAATACGGTTTCTTAACAGGGGCAATCATGCCTTTCTCACAGTTCTTGCTGTAACTGGACTGCAGCTGTGTGGCCAGATTATCCTAAGAAAAAGCCTTCTGTACAGGATTACACTTTGTCCTATTTCATTAGCATGCAGAAAATGCAGCAAAATCAAATTCTCATTCCTCAAAGCAATTATGGATGTGCAGCAGTAAATTCTCACAAACATTTAAAGGTTTTTGTATGCAGAGTCCTTGGTTGTCTTTGACAATACAGAAGGAAAATTACTGCACATTAAAAAGGGGGGGGGGGATTTAAATATAAAGCAATCCTTACTGTGCACAAGATGCCACATTTTCGTTATTTTTTTATTTAAGAAGGACCTTCAGTCGGCACTAGCTGCCTTGTTCAATCAGGGCACCGGGCACACGGCTGGGGTAAGCCGCACACCATCCCCTCTCCCACCGAGGGCTGAAAAACCTCGCCGGATTAAGCTCTTACGTTAGGCACCTCTGTGAAAGTGTCTAAAGTTAGGCTGGATGAACGCGAGCCAAGCTGTTGAACAGATGGAGTGAAATCCTCCTCTTGATAACAGGAACTTTATATCACTGCCATGGATAAGAAGGGCAGCTAAAAAAAAGTCAGGGAGGTAGTTATATAAATTTCAAGAAGGCTTACCAGCAACGCTTAAAGGTAAAACTTTCTTATAGA
Source organism: Phaethon lepturus (assembly GCF_000687285.1). Classification (NCBI taxonomy): domain Eukaryota; kingdom Metazoa; phylum Chordata; class Aves; order Phaethontiformes; family Phaethontidae; genus Phaethon; species Phaethon lepturus. The sequence goes on from NW_010512694.1 coordinate 81,047, forward strand.
TCTTGAATATCCACTTCCAGCTGCAGACCCTGAGCAGCCAAGTTCTGCAAAAAAATGAGATGGTAACACTAGAGCTACCACACTACGAGGCCTTAGGAACTTAATGATGCAGCACAAACATGCAAAACATTAGGAAAGCTGGAGCCTCGAGCACACGAGACTTAAAACCCAGCATCAGAGTGGCACTCATCTCGAGTTCAGTGCACAAAACCAGCCAAGAGGTATATGTGAACAGAGGTGATTGACTTCCAGCAAATAACTAGCCGTCTTATTAATGCCAAAAATGTTACCAAATACACTCATTCCTTTTCGCTTACAGGTCTGTAAAATAGTTCTCCTTATTAGCAACTCAGACTGAACGTATTTTTTACCTTGGTTATTCATGGTCTTGAACATCTGCAAATTAATCTTCCTAACTTAAAAATTACCTGCTTCTTTGTGTTTCACATGTAATTGTGCTTCAAAAGATGTGCGTCTCATCACAGGAACCATTTTTCTTAATTTGCTGTGGATATTTCGGATGGAGTTGGATGTGAAATACACTGGTAAGATTTATTTTCGAGCACCAAAATCCTTCAGGTAGATATCTAAAATAATCCATAATGACTGGAAACAGGCTATAAAAAGTTTCCTATAAAATGCTGTGAAGCAGTAAGTTTCTCATTATATATGTTGCATTGCCATGCTAAAATGGGGAGTATATGCTGCATGCAATTTTGAGGTAATGTTTACTTAGAGAGTAGAAGAGATCTGAACAATAAAGCAACTTTTCCCCTCCCTTTAAGTACCTCATTTTTGGAGGAAAGAGGAAAGTACAGTATTACACGATTTCCCCGTCCCTTTGGGGAAGACAAGTAGATGAAGTGCTTTGGGCCTGGGTTGTTTCTTCCTCTCCCCTATTTACTTTCAAACTTTCTCCAAAAGTTGTAATTACTCAGAAATTGCAGAGTTGATGTTACCAAGGGATTGCACCTCTGTGAAAGACAAAGCAGCAATGACTATGCACAAGCTTATAATGCATTCTCTTAAAGCAAAAGTATGGTTAGAAAAGTGACAGCGTGGTAACAGCCTCCTAGAGCAGGGCTGCTTTCGGAGTCACCTTTAGTCATCTTGGTGACAAAAATACATTTTTACTCCTTGTTCTCTCTGCAGAACACACAGAGCTAGGGGAGCCTGCGCTGCACTGCGACCCAATTAGTGCAGTCATCCAGTTGCACAGCTAACCGCTACGTTCTGCTACAACTAGAAAACCCTACTGAAGATGACATGAACAACACTTGACCCCACAGAATTTGTTAGTGATGACGATAAGCAGAGCTAGCCTACATGTACTTTGCAGATCCAAGTAGAATTTGGAGAGCCATGGGAAAAAAAAAAAATGTTCTAAATTGGACATGTTTGAGAAATACTGAGTCACAAGCCTTAAGCTGCACAAGGTCATTTTTGCAGCTTCTTTTTTCAAAACAAACCCTATATTTTATTATATAAAGCAGTGTTGGCAACACTAAGAATATGCAGTCTTTTTTAGCAAAGCCCTTTGCGGCATGACAAGTTCTGGTCTTAGAGGAGCTTGCAGATGCTACTGTTTCTACTTTAAGAGGAGAATTCGTTTTATATTGCAAAATATTTAATTAATTTCCTGTTAAAATGAAATGAAACAACAAAATAGTTATACAATTTTACTAGTTTATATTTCAATTCATAAAGTATACACACTGCAACTATGCTACCACAATGTCCACGCATCTAATATTGATGGAGTTACAGGTTTGTTTGGTTTTTTTTTGGTATTAAACAATAGAGATAATGTATGGAATTAAGGAAAAAAGCTTGGACATAGCATGTTCTATTTTGTAGTTACAGAGTACATTAGCTAGCATTAGTACAGTAAACAAGAAAAAGGTAGAAATACAAAATAAATGAAATATCTTTATATACAAACCAGTGCCTCTTATTGTAACCAGCTTATACTCACACTGCACACAAAATTTATCCACGGATGCAATAGCATAACACAAACCATTATAAATTAAAAAATTACAAGGTGCAAAACTCCATTCTACAGCTTTCTGGTGAGAACTCAAGACAATCCAATGAATAAGAAATCCAAGCACGTTTAGCACCTATTAGTGCAACTGCATCGAGCGTGAAAAATGACCTACACAACTTCTGAACATGTTACCAGGGAAGCCAGTTGGACAGCTATAAATGCTCGCAGCTACACTCACGCGGTGATTTTTGCCTCATATATATCTCAGTTTATTGTTTCTTTGTCCCATTCATACCTATGTGCAAAACTAAATCCTGGAAGCTTTTTCAGAGCTTCACAGAAGGCTTGCTACAGCCGGGTAAAAACAAACAAAAACAAAACAAAAAAACTGACAAAAAAAACAGACAAAAAGACTCAAATGTCAGACCATCCACATAATTAGTACTTATTAGCAGTCCTGGTGTTGGGGATTTTAACGCTGTTGATATGTGGATTGAACAATATGACACAGAAGTGAAACGGAAATTTGCCAAGAATTCTGATTTTCTTGTCTAGCACTTAGACAAGCCTCCCAGCCTCAGGTTGCGAATTTGTTTGGCAGCCCATGCCAAAAAAGCCCAGAGTTGCATAGAATTGATTAGTAACAGAAAGACATGCCAAACACAGAGAGATGGATGCTGCATCTACTAAAAAAAAGTGGAGTTGCTCGACAGGAATGCTGAAATCATCCCCATTCATAAAGGAAAACATGTTCACCACCTACTCTCCATATCCTACCTCTGGGGACTGCTTTCTGGCACTGATGTAGGTCTTGCTAAAGTTGTCTTTTTTTGTTGTTGTTTGTTTTCTCATTTTTTCCTTTTTTTTTTCCTTTTTTTTTTTTTATTTTGTTAGTGACACTTTTCCTTTCAAATAAAATATTAAAAAAGGTTTTAACTGTAAAAAAACCTATCATATGTAAACTTAACAATTAGGGTTTGGTAAGTTCTCGTACCTAGTTTGTGAAAAGCCTCCAGCCAGACAGCAGAATGGAGTGTTTCTCTGAAGAGCTTCAATCTAGCTACATCACCTGTTAAATATCAGTAGTATGAAGATCCCATGTCTAGCAATAAAACCTTTCTTGTGTTTCCATCCTCTTTATCATTGACCTATTCAAATCCTGACATGCTGTGTTTCTATTTTATTTACATTCTGGTCCTCTCATGTCACAGAATTAAACATCTGGCCAAGGAAGGCAACAAAAGGTGTTGTGTTAAGAAGGTGTGTTTGTCAGAACTGTTTTTCAACAAGTCTCTTTTCCTTGGACTCCAGTCACTGTTTTTATAGAGCTTATTGTTCTGTTGAACCATGTTTTCTTTGCAGCTTGTACTTCATTCAGTGCCAGACCCAAATGGTGCTCCAAATCCTGCAAACGGAAGAGTAATTTCATTAATTTGTTATGTACTCACAGTGCAAGGTTATGTGAGTTAAACTTATAAGGCTCTAGGACATCTATAATCTCTTGGCCACTTTAGAAGCTAAATAAGTCTTACATTAATTAAAAGTAGCACAACAAGCTGATGAAGAAAAAAAAAAAAAGCTTTGAAAAGCAAAACAAGACTTGTGTCATTGCCCTTAGTGAAACACTCAGCTTTCTGTAGTACATCTAAACCCTTTAATTTTTTCCCATCTGAGAAAGAGCTATTCCCACGGGAAGTGGACTTTCTACAAACTAATTTTTATGTTTCTGTGAACTGGCATACCAGTTTTAGTCTAAATGAATAATGTTGTCATATTTTACAGAAATATCTCAGATACCTGGAGTGCTTTCCAATCATATTTTAAGAAACATGTCTAACATTTGTCTCATCTTACTTCTTCATTTAACATTGATTGTGAGATAAAGAAATGCATGACTCAGTACTTTGTCAGAACTTGGATTTCTTCCAAGAAGTTGCAGAAGATCAGTCAGTAAGTACTGCACTGCAGCCAGGCAGATGTCTGGAAGTTGTAGTAGCTGGTAAATACAGTTCATGCAATTTCAATTATTTTGTCTGCATACACTAAGTTTCAGACCCAATGTTTGGTGAAATAACCCATGCAGGAAATAGCAGGTTAGAGTTTTAACCAACAGGATCTGTTGCAATCCCTGTATATGACACAGATTTTTCTAGGAATGCAGACATACCATACAGACTACAAAATGAACCTCCAAAGCATTACCTGTATTTTACATTCCGCCTCCACAAGCTGCAACTTGGTCTGGGCCAGCTCAAGCTCCATTTCCCTCAGCTGGTTTTTCAGCGTTTCCTTCTCCTCATCTGTGTCCTCATCTGAACCGTCCTTGGCAGAACTAGCAACCTTCACACGGCCTTCTTTATTGAAGAACTCCCGGCAATGCTCACAGTCATCCACTTTTTGCTAAAGTAAATACCTGATTGTGAATGCTTGCATTGAAGTGCTGGTGATATGATCAAAGCCTTTTCCTGCCTCTGCTCTGGAAGAGCAGCACAACACGAGAGGGACCACTAATGACTTGCAAACTCAGGAACTTCTGGGGAAGCACAGCCAAGCAGGAACTCCAGCCACCCGTAGATTTATGGGCTCTGGAAAACACTGCTCTATTTTTGGGAAAACAGTATTGCTACCATAATGGGCTCTGTACTGCCTACATGTTACTTTATGATAAAAAACAGTCAGAGAAATCTCCTCCAGAAAAGAAGACCCCTCAAAAAAAATAAACAGCCCAGCATCGACATTAGTATGTAAGCAATATAGCATGGGAGAGAGCTAACAACTACTCATCTCTTCTCCAAGATCTCCCCCTTATAATCTTCTTCCCAAAACTGTAAGTCACTAAGGTACTCTCTTTCAGCCACCATTTTAGTAATGAAATAAATGGTGTGCTTTCTGCTATGATTTTGCCAAGAGACTTAAACATTGTAGACTGTGGATCTATCTGGTCTCTTACCCGTATTTTCTCAATTTCAGCTTTATTTGCTGTTTGTTGCTTTTCCAGTCGCTCGCTCAGCTGGGAACAAATCTGACAAGCAAAATTATGTTACCAGACCATTTATAAATGTAAATTTCCTCCCAAATGAATGCTAAAGCACAAATAAATGCTACAGGACTATTAACATGGATAGACTGAGGGTGCTCAGAAAGCCAGGAAAATTGGGATGCTGCATTAAGTTGTCTCATCGTACACATTCTCATTCTCTACATAGTATTATTCTATGCCCAAAGGAGAAGTTTCAACATAAGTTATTAGCAGTTTGGCCTTGCTAAATAAGTCAGAAAAGGTTAGGAATAGCATGGCTCTTTTTGTTGCCTTTCGGATAAAAGAACCAGGGAACACAGCCAGAGTAGTAAAAAAACCCATTTAATTCCTCAAGACCTGTGTGATGCAGACTTAAGAATGTTTTGAAGGTTACGGGCTCACTAAAAAGATACATGAATTTGCTCCCTTGATACCTTATGATCAGTAGCTTGAATTTCAAAGCAAAATCTTTGAAAGGAAAGAAGCATCTTTTTTATTTCTTAAGAAATTTCTTAAATTTCTTATTTCTTTATTTCTTATTTTTATTTCTTAAGTGCAGTTACCATTTCATTGAAGAAAGGAAGTGGGGAGAGGACCTTTTTTTGGAATGAGGTGAACCTTTGATATACAAGAGCCCATATGATCAGCATTAGGCTGTAACTGATGCTGTGGTGACTGATGACCTACAAATACCTATGTCAGGGGCAAACAGAACTGACCACCAAGCACCAGGATCTCAGCAAAAGAAAATGCAAAACCAGCCACATGCTTCCCATTTAAAATAGCTAAAAAGTCTCCTCGAATGCATGGCATAGATTACACTTATTTCCAGAAATCTCCTAAAATACCTGAGAAAGTCTTGCAATTTGATGGCAAACCACATGATCATTAAGTTGTATTTACCTGTTTGTAGTCGCCAATAATAGAGCTGTTCTTTTTGATCTCTGACTCCGCCTTATCTAGTTCCCTACGACACATTTCCTTCAGCTGTAGGAAAAAAAAAGTGTAGGGTTTATATATTTTTACAGTCTGAAAAACAAGCGGCTGGTATTTCCTCCTCCTTAGCCTCACTGCTTTCACGCAAGCCTATACTCTACACCAGGGAATAATGATTTAGCTCAGCTCCATGCAGACAAGGAAGAGCTGGACTTGGGTGGCCATCATTGTTGTAAAAATTGACTAGCTAAGAGAAGAAAGTATTAAAAAAAAGTGCTGACAGCTGAAGTCCTATACTGCCTGCCTGTGCAGCAATCTCTGGCACACTCTGCGCCTTCATGATTTCAAGTTAAAAATTCACAACCCTATGAAGCACCTGGCAAGAAAGTGAAGAATTCTGCTTTGCTGACATCCTTTACACTACAGAAGAGGGACAAACACGACTTAGAACATTAAACCCTTCCCACACTTGTCACTTTT